>NC_135499.1:103313454-103465954 GCF_052857255.1 Amblyomma americanum | reverse complement strand
TGGTTAATATTTATGTCAATGCAGCAGAGGCTAATCAGGAAAGGGAAGACGGTCACTTGTACCCGGTGCTATGGGGTGTGTGTTTATTATTGTTCGGATTCGTGGTGCCGAGGGTGAATAGCAACAACAGAGGGCGTTGATTGTAGTGATAACTCAAGAGGCAGTACCCTCCTCTTTGAAGCTAGGTCAGAGTGTCTTAGAATGCGCAGGTACAAAAATAAATTTAACGAAAAGATGACACATGCGCTGTGTGTGTAAATCTCTAGAAACAATAGAACACCAAATTCTAAAATGTGATTGTATTCATCCCGATGCCGATGCAGGCACAGTGACTCTTCCTGAGGCCTTAGGATTTAGAGATAACAATAGTCATGTAAATAAATCTGCGGTGGAAATTAGCAAAAAGCGATTGGAGGATTGGTGGCTGAAAAGCAGAGAGCTGACATAAGTTTTAATGTGTAGGAAGACGTATTTAAAAAAATTGCGAATTTTATTAACAACTCACAGCAGAGTTAAACAAAAATGAAGAAAAAAAACTGAGCATGGTGGCAACTACCACTGCCCCGTTTCAAAGGGGACGCTGCTACATTCCATCCATCCATCGGGGGAGGAGGAGAGTTCGCGGTCATTAGTGTTGAAGAGGCCACTCCTCAAGGCATGGGGACAATCGAACTTTTCTGCTTAGGCTACTGTAGAGAGTAAAAATAAAGGCTGCAACGCGTAGCGAAGCGCCTCTCAATGAGAGACAGGATGGCGCATGTCAACTTGAGTGTAGCATATATAGAAATATGGCAGTAGGTGCGTTAGCACCCCATCTTTATCGCTTTTTTCGCACAAATCGACCTTTTAGAGGCGTCCAACAAATAAGCTATTTTCTCTGTTTTTTTTTAAACCTTAGTAGAGAGCAGTCGGTTGCGTGGAGAAAACCGTAGACTAATGCATACCCCAAACACAGTTAACCAAGCAAAATCATTCATTCAACACATGACAGCAAATGGCCACTCTGCGGGGAACACTCAACACTTTATCACATTGCATGGGCCTGTCAGAAAACGCAGGCAGCGCCAATAAACAGCACACCAACACCGGAGCAGCGGGAGGCTGCGCTGTCCTGCTCGAAGCCTGAAGAACAGCTCAAGCTGATCGACAGGGCTCGAAAGACTGCAAAGGCCACTGGGGCCCCGGACTGAGGGACCGACCTAAGCCGCGAGAATCATCCTTAACAATAAGGTTTTTCATTCATTCATTTTCTGTTTTTTGTATGTTTTGACTTTTTTGTGTTGCTTGCCGCCGCGTGCGTTCTTCGATGCTGTAGCCATCATTCGTGGCTGTGTCGCTGCCATGCTTTTCACGTTTGTTCCTCGCCTGTATTCGGTGTTCAACGTCCACCAGTAAAATTCATGTGACAGTCAGCGAGCGCTTGTGTGGTGTTTCGTACCTCTTTCTGCGGTTGCACGTTAGCAGTGTTTTTTTTTTCCGGAATCACGATGTGCCAACTCAGCCAGAAAGAAGTCTTAATGGCCCGAAAGACGCGGGTTTGATCCCGGCTGCGGCGGTCGAATTTCGATGGAGGCGAAATTCTAGAGGCCCGTGTACTGTGCGATGTCAGTGCACGTTAATGAACCCCAGGTGGTCGAAAGTCCCGGAGCCCTTCACAACGGCTTCTCTCATAGCCAGAGTCGCTTTGGGACGCTAAACACCTATAAACCATAAACCAAACGTTTCTGCCCCGTAGGTGAGCACCGGTAAGATACAGCTGTTGTACACTTTTTTCTTCAGGGATATTGGTAAGCTGATTATTCATGATCTGAGAGAACCTGCCATATGAGCTCCCCCCCATTCTCATCCTTCTAGTTATTTCCCTCTCATGATCCGGATCAGCTGTTACTACCTGCCCTAAGTAGACGTATTTGTTTACCAATTCCAGCACCTCGCTTCGAATTGTGAACTGCTGTTCCTTTGCTGGACAGTTAAACATTACTTTGGTTTTCTGCATGTTAATTTTAAGACCCATCGTTGTGCTCTGTCTAACTCATTGATCATAGTCTGCAGATCATCTCCTGAGTGACTCATCAAGGCAATCTGACCACCGAATCGCAAGATTATTCTCCATTAACCCTTATCCTCAAATGTCCCCAATTCAGGCCTTGGAAAACCTCCTCTAAACAGGCGGTGAATACCACTGGCGAGATTGTGTGTCCTAGCCTGGCGCCCTTCCTTATTAGAATTTTATTGCTTACTTTATGGAGAAATATTGCATATATATGGATACATGCTTATAGAATTTTATGTATATATATATATATATATATAATATATATAATATATATATATATATATATATATATATATATATATATATATATATATATAAATATATATATATATATATATATATATATATATATATATATATATATATATATTTATATATATATATATCCGAACCCGGCGGCGGCATGGTTGTGTTTTCTGTTGCTTTATAAGTCATTTTCTCTAAAACCAATTGATTGTCATTACAAAAAAAAAATAGAAACATTCCCCTATGCACCTGGGTTTCGGTGACTGTTAGCTTCCTTATTATATTTGTCAAACGAGCCCCTCATTTCATTTGCCTTGTCTGCTAATATATATATATATATATATATATATATATATATATATATATATATATATAGAAAGATAAACGTATTTGGTTGCTAGAGGCAAAAATTCTCAAGTCTTGAGAAAGGACAGGCTCTGTCCGAAACGTCGACTCAAAATAAATCTATGGCTAAATGAAGCGTATTCAACTTTGAATATATATATATATATATATATATATATATATATATATATATATATATATATATATATATATATATATATATATATATATATATCTTTCAGTACTTTGATCTAAGGAGGCTATTCTACACCCTGATTCTGCAATTCCGCAATGCCTGTATCACTGCTGAGGTTTCCACTGAGTCAAATGCTTTCTCGTAATCAACGGTTTTGGTTTACGGTTTGGTTTACGGCGGTTTAACGTCCCAAAGCGACTCAGGCTATGAGAGACGCCGTAGTGAAGGGCTCCGGGAATTTCGACTACCTGGGGTTCTTTAACGTGCACTGACATCGTACAGTACGCGGGCCTCTAGAATTTCGCCTCCATCGAAATTCGACCGCCGCGGCCGGGATCGAACTCGCGTCTTTCGAGTCAGCAGACGAGCGCCATAACACACTCAGCCACCATGGCGGCTTTCGTAATCAACGAAAGCTATCTATAGGGTTAGTTATATTCCGCGCATTTCTCTATAACCGAATGTCCTTTACAAAAGCCTGCCTGATCGTTTGGTTTATTAAAGTCTAATCTTGCCCTGACCCTACTGCAGATTACCTTAGTAAATACTTTGCGGGCAACGGACAGTAAGCTGATCGGTATTTAATTTTACAAGTCCTTGGTGTCTCGTTTCTTATGAATTAAGAATATTGTCACCGATAAACGGTAGAAGCACACAAACCAGGTTTAATTAGACATGCTGGGCGATCAAGACAGCTGGGAGCTCAAGCGAGAGGATGACAAATCCTCTAGCCCCCCGAGTGCGCAAGGCATGGACAGTCCCATCTAAAACTGTTCGGCCGCGGTATAGCACCACAGGATTGATTGGTACTGTGGCATTACTACAGCGCTCTGAAGGGCAACGACTCTGTGCCGCAAGAATGAGAAGCAGGAAGACAAGAGACGTCGCACGTGTCCGGCGGCTGGTGTAGACACGCCTGAAGTGCTAGCGGGCGTGGTACAGGTTCATCCGTGCGACATGGACGACTTCGGGGGTCGGCCGTTCAGAGGGATGAACGGTTCCCTGAGGGAGAACTTCATAGTTCACCTCACGGACTTGGCGGAATGCTTCGTAGAGCCGAAAATATCGGCGTAGAAGCTTTACGGAGCGCCAGGCATGCGGATTGGGCTCCAAACCCACACTTGTTCGTTAGGCTGGTAACTAACAGCTCTGTGGAGGAGGTTATAGCGGCGAGTGTCGTGGGCTTGCTGGTTCCGGATGCGCTGTTGGGCGAGTTGGCGGGCCGCCTCGGCGTGACGAAAGAATACGGCAGTACCCATAACAGATGAGGTACTACTAGTCGGAAACAGCATGGCGTCCAGCATGGTTGTGGCTTCGCGACTATGCACTAAACGAAATGGAGTTAAGCGCGTCATTTCTTGTAGAGGAGTATATAGGCAAAGGTGACGTAAGGAAGTGTGGCGTCACAGTTGTGGTGGTCTGCGTCCGCGTCCACATACATGGAAATCATGTCGGCGATCGTCTTGTTGAGCCGTTCGGTGAGTCCGTTCTTTTGAGGGTGGTAAGCTGTTGTTTTGCGGTGACTTGTTCCGCTAAGGGGCATGACCTCTTGAGTAAGATCCGAGGTGAACGCCGTTTCCCTGTCAGTTACAATGATGATGGGTGCACCGTGACGAAGCACAATATTTTGAACTAGAAAGTTCGCAATTTCGTCAGATGTACCACGACGGGGAGCTTTAGTTTCAAAGTACCGGCTGAGGTAGTCGGTGGTGACCAGTGTAGCGGTTACCCAGCGAGGACTCCGGAAATGGGCCGAGCAAGTCCATGCCGACTTGGTGGAAGGGGACTTGTGGCGGATCAATAGGCTGCAGTAGTCCGGCTGGCTTAGTCGGCGGCATCTTGTGTCGTTGGCGCTCGCGGCAAGTTCTGACGTAACGCTGGACAATTGCAGACCCTGGGCCAGCAGTACTTTTGGCGTATCCGCGCCAAAGTGCGGGAAAAGCCCAGGTGACCAGAAGGTGGGTCATCATGAAACGCCTGCAGTACTTCGTCGCGAAGAGCAGTAGGCACGACGAGTAAATAGACACCTTCCGTCGCGCTGCAGTCTTTCTTATACAGGATTCCGTCGCGTAAACAGAACGACGACAGTCGGCGTGAGAAGATTCGTGGGGCAACGCAGCATTTCCTTCAAGATACTCAACGAGAGGCCGTAGTTCACCGTCGTCCCTTTGGTGTTGAGTTAGGATGAACGTGGAGATAGCGCCGAGGAAAACAAAATCATCATTGGGATCAGCTCGGTTACCCTCGATAGAAGCACAAGAAAGACAGTCGGCATCACTGTGCTTCCTACCGGACTTATAATAGATGGTGACATAAAACCCTTGAAGGCGAAAGCTCCAGCGTGCAAGCCGCCTCGAGGGATTTTTGAGTTTCGCCAGCCAGCAAAGCGAATGGTGATCACTGACGACTCTAAAAGGGCGGGTGTATAAATACGGGCGAAATTTGCTCACTGCGTACACAATTGCTGGCATTCTTTTTCAGTAGCGGAATAGTTCGCCTCCGAGCGTGACAAGGTGTGGCTTGCGTATGAGATGACGCGTTCGATACCACCCTGCCACTGCACAAGGACCGTACCGAGGCCGATGTTGCTGTCGTCGGTGTGCAGTTCAGTGTCGGCCTACTCGTCGCAGTATCCAAGGATGGGCGTACTTTGGAGACAAGTGCGCAGGTCTTCGAAGGCCTGTTGTTGCTCCTGACCCCTGAGGAATGGTTCGGCATCTTTCGTGAGGCGGATGAGGGGCTCAGCGACCTGGGAGAAGTTCGGCACAAAGCACCGATAATAGGCGCAGAGACCCAGAAATCGGCACACACTGCGCTTATCGGTTGACACGGGAAAGGTAGCGACGGCGGCTGTCTTATCAGAGTCAGGACTGACTCCTTTAGCGCTCACGATGTATCCGAGAAATTTCAACTCCTGGAAAGCGAAGTGACACTTTTCGGGTTTGAAGGAAAGACCGGCCGAACAAATTGCCGCGAGCACAGCGCGTAGGCGCCTTAGGTGCTCTTCGAACGTGGCGGAAAAGATGACTACGTCATCCAGGTACACTAGGCAGGACTGCCATATTAGATCGGCAAGCTGGGTGCCCATCATCTGCTGGAAGGTGGCAGGAGCCGAGCACCGGCCGAAAGGAAGCGCCCGGAATTCGTACAGACCACCCGGTGTAATAAAGGCGGTCTTTCCCCTGTCGAGTTCGTCCACCTCGATTTGCCAATAGCCACTGCGTAAATCTAGTGCCCAGAAGTAATTGGCATGGCTGCAGCCCGTCCAGGGAGTCATCAATGCGTGATAGAAGATAAACGACTTTTTTGGTGGCTTTGCTTAGACGTCTGTAATCAACACAAAACCGTAGTGTTCTATCTTTCTTCGCCACTAGAACAACAGGCGATGCCTACGGGCTCGTCGACGGCTGTATCACGTCGTCTTGAAGCATTTATTCAACTTGTCGGCGAATGGCATCTCGTTCCTTTGAAGAGATCCGATAAGGCGGCTGGCATAACGGTCGCTGGTTTGCGCCTGCGGAGTCTGCCTAACCTTGGAGGTCGAGGCAAAACAGTCGCGGAAAGTTTTCGATAATGCTCTCGAGGCAGCGTTTCTAATTAGACGGGAGGTTCGGGGTCACGTCGGTTTTTATGTGAGTGGTCGGTGCCTTCAGTGATGCCGGGATTTCGGACAGCGCGTGCTATCCCGCGAATTGGCTAAGTTATTCGAAATACGCTATAGCTGTTTTGCAAGGCAAACACTGGGGTTCAGAACCAAAATTGGTCACTAAACGTTCGGTCCGCCCACTGTTGAAATCAATAATTGCGCGAGATACGCAGATTTGCCGACCGAGGAGAAGCGAGATGTTGGTTTCAGCGATGCCACGAGTGCTTGGGTTGTTACTGCACTCTACGGTAACAAACATGCTGGCTCTTGACGGGATCAATACGTGGTTGTCACAGGCGCATAACTTAGTCCTGCGTGGCTCGGTATCGTCGTCAACAGGGCCTTGGGTGGAAAACGAGATGATTAGCTCCTAAAGGTTGATAACGGCACCATACTCCTGAAGGAAATCTAAACAGCAAAGAAACCAGGGAAAGTAACACCGCGTATCTGGATTCGCGAAGCGCAGACACCGATCGAAGTTTCCACGTGGCCACCAGCTGTCCGGATCTGCTGCCCAGACCAAGGGGTCTGAAACTTTTTGAGGGCCGTAGCTAACGGAGTGCTCATAAGAGAAAAATCGGCGCCGGTATCCACGAGTGCGGTAACGTCGTGGTTGTCGGCGGATACCGGAATTTCGGCGAAAACCAGTCGGTTGCAGCGCGTCGTCGAGGTCGTCGGCTCAGGTCGTCAACGGTCGGAGCGTCGCGGCGAATCGTCGGGTGGAGGCTCTTGACTCGGTCCAGTAGCGGCGGCCCTACCCCCTGAGGACACCGTATTCTGTTTTCCCGACGTGGGGACGTACCTCTGAACTGACCAGAGGATGACGGATGGCCAGGCGAAGACAACCGCCTTGGGGATGGCGATCGGGACTGGCGTCTCTGCGAGGTTGAAGATTGCACGTTATCAGCCAAGTACTGCTCGATATCCCGTGGCCTTTCACTGTAGCGTGGTCGAGGTGCGTCAGGTGAAAACCCCCTTAAACCCATTATGCGGTAGGGGCAGCGGCGGAGGATGTGGCCGGGCTCCCCGCAGTGGTAACAGAGCGGCCGATTGTTTGGCGTACGCCACACCTGTGCTTTGCTCACGGGGGGCCTGAACTCCTGCGGCACGGAGGGTACAGTTGCGATTGGCTCCTGCAGATATGGCACAAGAGCGATGGGGGAAAAGGTTCGAATCGCTGGTCCGGGACTTCGTAGCGCCTCGCTGTACGTCATAACGGCAGGCGCCGGGTGTGGAGCGGGGGTGGCTGCACAAATCGTCGGATTTCTTCTCGGACCACGTCCGTTACGGCAGCGACGCTGACCAGTGGCGCTTCAACGCGAAGTTTCGCCAGTTCCTCGCGCACAAGGCTTCTTACAAGCTCCTGAACCTTCTCGGCGGGCAGCGACGTAGGCGTGTACTGGGAAGCGGCTGTTACAGTTGCCTGACGTCCGTAGTGTGCGCCCCGTTCCTGCAGAAAGCGCTCGATACCCGTTGCCTCCTTGGTGAAGTCGGACACTGTTCTTGGCGGGTCACGAACCAGTCGGACAAACAGCTGCTCTTTTACGCCACGCATTAAGTGGCGTACCTTCTTGACTTTCGACATAGCAGGGTCGGTCTGATTGAAGAGTCGCGTCATGTCCTCTATGCACATCGCTACACTCTCGTTTGCCTGCTGTGATCTCGAGTGCAGGGTGATTTCAGCTTTCTCTTTTCTTTCACTGCTGGTAAATGTCGCTAGCAGCTCTTCACGGAAAGCCTCCCAGGTCGTAAAGGAAGCTTATAATTTTCAAACCACTTTTTGGCCGAGTCCTGCAGCGCAAAGTAGACGATGCGCAGCTTGCGCTCGCCGTCCTACTCATTGAAACCCGCCACTCGGACAAAGCTGGCCAACCAGTCTTCGACGTCAACCTGTCCCCGTGGAGCGGTGGCGGCGACCGAGGTGCGTGAAGGACGAATGGCGGGGCATTCCTGGAATGCTGAGTTGTCTGGGTAGCCGCGGTGGATGTCATGGCCCTTACCGGTGCTGTCAGTTGGCCGAACTCCGGTTGTAGGCCTCGCAGACGGCATCTCGCCTTGTGCACGGGTGTTGAGTCCACGCGTGGAGAACAGGCGTCAAGAGTGTCCTCGTAGTCACACTAAGTGGGACAACACCCAGCCCCTCCAGCAAATATGTCACCGACAAATGATCGAAGCACACAAACCAGGTTTAATTAGACGTGCTGGGCGTGCAAGACAGCAGGGAGTTCGAGCGAGGAAGATGACAAAACCTCTAGCCTCTCGAGTGCGCAAGGCATGGCAAGTCCTATCTAAAACAGTTCTGCCGCGGCATGGCGCCACTGGATTGATTGGTACTGTGACAATATATTTGGGTTCTTGCAAGCATCTGCGGCGGTTGAGGTCATAAAGCATTGCGTATACAGGGCGGCTAGTTTTTCTAGCACAATCTCCCCTCCGTCCTTCAACACATGTGCTGTTACCTGATCCTCACCAGCTGCTTTTCCCCTTTGCATTTCTCCTAATGCTTTCTTTACTTCCTCTGTCGTTACTGGTGCGATGACGCATTGCTGTGCGGTCTTCTCTCTATTATTAACGTTCTCATTACATTGGCTACTCTATAGATTTCTGTAGAACTCTCCGCCTACTTTAACTACCTCATCCATATTGCTAATGACAGCGCCCTCCTTTTCTGTAAGCACATACATCTGGTTTTTTCTTATGCCTAGTTTCCTCTTGACCGCTTTTAGGCTACCTCCGTTCTTTAAAGCATGCTTGAGTCTCTTCATGTGAAACATCCTTATATCTCGCTACCTCGCGCTTATTAAAATATTTATTTATTTATTTATTTATTAATTTGAGCTTATTTAGATGCAGCGATGGCGTAGAGGTAAAGCATCCGCCTCACGTGCAAGAGGACAAGGGTTCAAATCCCGGCTCCGTGCAATTCTCCACCTGGTCTGAAAAAAAATGACAAGAGAAAAAACTCCGCGTGTCGATGGAATTGCATAAGCAGGCCTGGGGTGCGCCCTGATCTCGGTGACCAGAACCAACAATGCACTCAATCAACAGAACAGGACTTGGCCACCGTGGTGTAGTACTTGGCCACAACCTTCTATGAACAAACTAATTAATCCTTCATATACCACGTGGCTATTCACTGTTGACACAAGATTAGGATTTGACGAGAACACTCCTTTGGGCTGTTTGCTTAACACCGCGCACGCTTACTGCTCTTTTTCGAAAGCACGAGAGCGCGCTGAACAATTTTCACAACAGCGTCACAGCAAGAAGAGCGCACAAGCGGGCGCGCGCTTCTCTCATAGCTAGAGTTACTGTATCGTACAGGAGTGGCACGCTTGTACGCCATAGTGCTCCCCTCAGCATCTAAATTATTAAGGAAAGCCGTAACTCTTGCATACATGAGGCGGACTTGGTGCAGTAGTTACACCAAGTGCAGGCGCAAATCCGCTTGATTCCGGCTGCGGAACTTCTTTATTATAGACATGTTTCTGCTTCAATGAATGACAGCTTGCTAGTAATGCGTCGGCTGCCCCAAGGCCTATACGAATTACGAAAATATTTGCCATGAGGTGGAAGGTGGCGCCATCTGTTATAAATGCCACAAAATACAAACGTTCTTTTTTAACAATTGGCGAACACTTGTGATACAATTGAGTATAATTGATAACCAAACATAATTTTGAGTGAGCATGTGCCTCGGACAAGAAAAAAAGCAGCACAGAACGATAACAGATGATGTACGAATAGACTGTCAGCAACGGTCATGTGCTAAACGATGCAAATGAGTTGGCTTCATGGAATGAATGGATGTTTTTCAACTGGAAGTTCGGGGTTAACCAAAGTGGCGCGAGTGGCGCTGGCAACTCTATGTGCTTATACAGTAACTCTACTCATAACGGCGTCCAAGCGCGAGCAAGTTCTGAAAACGGCTTCGAAACGCGAAGTTGTAAGCACGAACCAGTGTGCACGAAGCAAGTTTTCTTCGCTTGCAGGATGTGACCACAGTGTAAGAATACACGATGTTGCAGACACACAATTTAGTAGCGGAGGCAGTCGTCCTGACCGCCCGATCAGTAGGCCGATTTCGCGAAGTCCACTGCGCAGGCGCGAATTTACCGAAAGTGGTCAGCCGCCATCTTAGTTGTAGTCCATGGCGTCGTCTGCATGACAGCCCTCTTTCCTTGACACCTTGATTGGCATTATGCCCGGTCGCGGTAGCTTTCCGCCGTTTCATTTCTTATGAACAGCTGCAGGAAACAAACGAGCCACTGCGGAGTTTCGAGGAGCGCAATGCTAATCGCAGCAGGCGCCGCGCAGAGAGGGTGGTGATTTGCTACATGAAGTGATGTGACCGCAGCGGCAACGCTGCGCTTGTTACTCGAACCTGGTTTTCGAAAATGTTCCAGGTGACGATAAAAACGCACTAGAAGGTCATTTTTTTCATTTTTTCCAGCCGAAGATTTCTGAGCATAGTGATGCACGTGTTTTAAATTCCTCAGACCGTATTTACATATCTTGCCAGCTCAATTTGGCCGTTTCAGTATTCGCCGTATTGATCTACGCATAAGCTATAGCCATGGCGCACTGCGTTTGCTGTCTTTATTTTTTTTCATCATGGTCCTTTTTTTCAAGCTGATCATGTGATAGCTTATTTTATTCATGTTGGTCACATATATTAAGGAGACTAAATTAAATTTTAAAGGAAAGAGGTCTCAAAAAGACGACGTCGATTAACCGACGAATAAAGAAGAGGAAGCAGCATTCGGTGAGGTGGAGAGAGGTGATTGGTGGAGAAGCATTCGGTGAGGTGGAGAGTGATGATTGGCGGAGAAGAGAAGAAGACGACGACAAGGCTTACGTGGACTAACACCGAGGTTATAAAAGGGCGTGTGAGAGCGAGGCACGGGGGCGGGGAAAGCAGAGAAGCGGAGGCTCCGGCGGGTCAGGGACGCATCGGCTGGAAGAGAGCAACGCTGGCTACTGCTCCGGTGAGCTCGCGTTCTATGACTTCGCATCGTGGACTTCCTGCCGTTCCTGAGCCCGTTCCGGGGAGCCAACGGAGGACGCTACCACCTGCTACGGCCAGGGGTATCTCCAGCGCTGCTACCAGCCATCCGGGTGGTGCCCCCAACGCCAAAAAACACCGGCATCACCTCCACAGGCGCTTGGACCGGGAGCTTATACGACGCAGTCAGCGACATCGCCAGCGACGCCAGCCCAAGCACGCCGAACGCCGCCTCGACGCCGAATACTGGATCCATACAACGCCGCAGCCGCATCGAACCAACCGTGAGCACGAACACCGACCACGAATAGTATAACGCTAGTAGTAGACGGTGGTAGCTCTGTGCCCGGGTCATGTGTATTAATAATCTTTGTGTGTTGTGTTAGTTTTGTGTTCTAGTGTGTGCGTCACATAGGGTGTATTAAATGTGCGTTTGTGTGGGTACACCCGTCGCCTAGTCCATTCATTCGGTCCGAGTTGTCTCCGGAGAGATCCGTGACAAAGATAAGTGGCGAGCCTGTGCCAGGATACATTTCCTTTTTCTTTTTTGCTTTGTCTCGGATTTTCCCGATCTCTCGACGGCAGAAAGCATGGATTTGGCAAAAAAGATAGGAATGGCGCTTAAGCTAGGGTTAAGCAAGGAAGAGGCGATGCATCTCTATGAGGAGGAGGGAATGAGGCAGAGAGGGGAAAAGGCGCAAGCACGCGCAGGCGCTCGTGAAGCAGAAGAACGCCAGGCGAAAAGAGCTCGCGAGGCAGAAGAGCGAGAAGATAAAAGAACTCGCGTGGCAGAGAGAAGAGCTTGCGAGGCGGAAGAGCGGGAAGAGAAAAGAGCGCGCGAGGCAGAAGAACAGGAGAAGAGAAGGATAGAACGGGAGAAGGGGTTTATTTTGTGGAAACATGCGCATGTCGCTGGAGGATATGAGGTGATCACGGACAATGATCAGCGTTCCTTAGCGGGTACAGAATCTCCTAGACCGGCCAGGGTTTGGCCAAGAAAGCTGATGGCTCCTTTCGATGACAAAAGAGATGATCTGGACGCATATCTGCAACGATTCGAGCGGATAGCTTTGGGGCAAGACTGGGAGCGCAGTGAATGAGCCACGGCATTCAGCATGTGTTTAGTCGGAGAGGCGCTGAATGTATTTGGAAGGATGCCTGCTGCTGATTCCATGGACTACGAGAAAGTCAAAAAGGCACTCCTCCAAAGATTCAGGTTTACGGGAGAAGGTTTTCGTGAGAGATTTCGCACCGCGAAACCTGAGGATTCGGAAACCGCTAAGCAGTTTTCCTGCAGGCTATCGAACTATTTTGATAGGTGGCTTGATATGTCAAACACAGAAAAGAGTTTTGAAGGTGTGCGTGACAAGCTGGTCACAGAGCAATTCATAGCGTGTTGCAGCTCAAAGCTGGGGCTATTCCTGAAAGTTGTGTTCGTTGGAAGAGTTCGGCGACACTGCAGACCAATTCCTCGAGACTCAAGGGCTAAGAAATTTAAGTAAGGCAAAGGAGGAAACCCAAAAGGTCCCAGAGACAGATGCGGCAAAACCAAGAGCTTATGGCGGTGCATCCAAGTCGCCAGTAAGGTGTTTTCTCTGCGGCAAGGTGGGGAACCGTGCAGGTGACTGTCGAACTAGTAGCGCTGCCCAAAAAACACAGGTTGTGTGTCAAGGTTGTAAGAGGAGGGGTCAAATTCTGGATGAGTGCCGATACAGAACGCAGGACCGAGCTGCATGCGTTGTAGACTCTAGGATAGAACTTGTCACGCCACCCGAAGTTCCGCAGCTGAAAGGAGAGCAAACGCCGCTGCAAAATTAGGCAGTGAGTGGAACACCCAAGTCGAAAGCAGCAATGCCAGTGGTGGTTTGGCAAATAGGGGACCGTCCTATATTGGTGCTTTGAGAAAGCGGAGCCAACACAGTTTTTGGTTTGGAGAAGCGTGGTTAAGGACGAGGATCTTACAGGGGAAGCGTAGGACGTCACTCTTGTAGATAGCACAGAGGTACCTTACTGAAGCAGGGATTCTAGTGTCCACGCCATATTATACTGGGCAGGTAGTGGCAAAATGCGTAGACCAACCCATATATGATCTCATCCTGGGAAACATTACGGGTGGAAGAAGTTTCGAAGACCCCGATCCCGAGTGGAGGATGCTCGACGTTGAAGAACATCCAAAGGAGGAAAGGCCTGTGGCAGTCAGTTTCTCGTCGGCAGTGGAGACAAGAGCTCAAGCGACAGCGCGAGCACCGCAGCGTCCGCCCTCTACTCCTGGTGCGATGTGCTTGAGCGTAACACCGGGCGAAATTGCAATTGGGCAAAAAGAAGCCTAGAGCTTGAAAGCCTGCTTCGAAAAAGTCGGGGAAAAAGTGAAAAGAAAGAAGAGTCGTACGTCCTTCGAATATCAATTGGTAGATGGTCTTCTGCTCAGGGAGTGCATATTTAGTTCAGGAAGGCGCGTCCAACAGCTGGTTTTACCGAGAGATATGCGAGAGTCCGTACTACGCTTAGGACATGACGCCATTATGGGCGGACACCCGGGTGTTCAAAAAACGGTGTCAAGGATCACCGATGAGTTCTTTTGGCCGGGTGTTCAGAGTGACGTTAAGCGCTTTGTGCGCTCGTATGATGTGTGCCAGCTCACAGTTCCGAAGGGAAGAGTTAGTCCCGTACCTCTGAGCAAGATGCCAGCTATCGACCTGCCGTTTCAGCGAGTGGCGATTGACATTGTGGGGCCAATCTCTCCAGTATCCGCCAAAGGCAATAGATATGTGCTTACTCTGGTTGACGTGGCCACTCGTTATCCTGGCGCTATTCCACTGAGAACGATTGACAGTATCCAAGTGGCGGAGGGTATTGTGGAAATGTTTTCGCGTTATGGGTTCCCGAGGGAAATTTTGAGTGACCGGGGCTCGACCTTCACATCGTAACTAATGAAAGAGGTTAACCGCCTTTTGTCAGTAAGGCAGTTACTGACAACGCCTTACCATTACTTGTGTAATGAGCTTGTAGAGCGGTCCAACGGCGCCCTCAAAAATATGATCAAGAAAATGTGCCAGGAGAGACCTACTGATTGGGATAGATATCTTCCAGCTCTTTTGTTCGCTTACAGCGAAGTACCGCAAACGAGTCTTGGTCTTGCGCCTTTCGAGATGTTGTATGGGAGAACCGTTAGAAGTCCACTTGCAATACTCAAGGAGCTCTGTGCTAATAAAGAGATGGCATCAGATCTCAAGAGAACATACACATACGTGCTTGAGTTGCGGGACAGATTGAAGGAAACATGCAGGCTTGCACAACAAAGCCTGGAAAAGGCGCGTGAATGCCACAAGGGATATTATGAAAATAAAGCTATTCAAAGAAATCTGGATCCGGGCGACAGGGTTCTCGTCCTGATACCCACGGATCATACTAAGTTACTGATGCAGTGGAAGGGCCCGTACCTTGTGATGCGGAAGGAAAAGGACATGGATTATGAGGTATTGATAGATGGCACTAGGCACTAAGAGGGTTTTCGATGTAAATATATTGAAGAAATACGAAGAAGGAGGTCCCGTACGGTACGCCCCCAGGTAGCATGCTCGGTAGTAGCCAAGACAGGTAATGTTGCCGAGGTGCCCACGTGCAGTGGAAAGGAAAAATGCAGGAGGGGATGAATGACTGAAGAAGCCCAATTGGAATGATGACAGGGGATTACAGCTCTACTCCAAATCAAGGTGGAGATGTTTTCGGATGGGCCAGACAAAGCGGAGGTCAAATGTTACAAATTAGACTTGTATAGAGATAGAGCTAACTGAACAGCTCTAGGTATCTCTGGGATGTATCTTGTTGTTGTTGCTGTGTTAATGTATCTATGGGATTTATCTTGTTGTTGCTGTTATTGGAGTTATGTGATTATAAAAGGGAGTGTGTTGTGGACACGAACATGTTTATTAAGGGCTCTGTACGGACAGCGGCAGTGGTGTGTCAGTGTTCTGAAAACGCAAGTTGGTGAGCTGTGTTAGTGGTGTGCGTTTGGTGTGTGCTGGACCTCTGCTGTGTGTGGTGGGCTGCGACGGGGGCAGTTTTTCATGAAAAAACTCTCTCGAGAGGGGGCCCTTGTCACATATATTAAGGAGCCTAAATTAAGTTTTAAAGGAAAGAGGTCTGAAGAAGACGACGTCGATTAACCGAAGAATAAAGAAGAGGAAGAAGCATTCGGTGAGGTGGAGAGATGATTGGTGGAGAAGAGAAGACGACGACGACAAGGCTTACGCGGGCTAACACCGATGCTATAAAATGACGTGTGAAAGCGAGGCACGGGGGGGAACAGTAGAGAAGCGGAGGCTCCGGCGGGTCAGGGACGCATCGGCTGGAAGAGAGCAACTCCGGCTATTGCTCCGGTGAGCTCGCGTTCTACGACTTCGCATCGTGGACTTCCTGCCGTGGCTGAGCTCGTTCCGGAGAGTCAACGGAGGACGCTACCACCTGCTACGGCCAGGGGATCTCCAGCGCTGCTGCCAGCCATCCGGGTGGTGCCCCCAACGCCAACAACACCGACATCACCTCCACAGGCGCTTGGACCGGGAGCTTATACGACGCAGCCTGCGACGCCGCCAGCGACGCCAGCCCAAGCACGCCGAACGCCGCCTCGACGCCGGATACTGGATCCATACAACGCCGCAACCGCACCGAACCAACCGTGAGCACGAACGCCGACCACGAATAGTAGAACGCTAGTAGTAGACGCTGGTAGCTCTGTGCCCGGGTCGTGTGTATTAATAGTCTGTGTGTTGTGTTAGTTTTGTTAGTTTTGTGTTCTAGTGTGTGCGTCACGTAGGGTGTATTAAATGTGCGTTTGTGTGGGTGCACCGTCGCCTAGTCCATTCTTTCGGTCCGAGTGTTCTCCAGAGAGATCCGTGACAACGTTAAAAAAAGTATTCGCGATGTGGTCTGCGGGCGGCCAGCAGGAAAGCTGAGCAGTACGAGTGAGCAATGCCGTTTTTATAAATGGAGTTATGACAAATGCTTGTGTTCAGGGAAAAATGAGAAAAGTACATGCTGATTGGGGAGGTTTTGAGCGTGCCAAGTTAGAGTTAAATTGTTTTTAATTTTATGACCAATAGGTGTATTTTGAGCATATTGTAGCAATACTAATTATTTTTATTTAGGTTAATATATTCTTTGCTCCCAGGACGCCTATCATACGACACACTCTCGCTATTTTCTCAGCTCCGGGTACCGGGTCCTTTTTCAGAAATATATTAACAGATAAAGACTGATTCTGATTCCGAACCCGTCGACTGACGGGTAAACATTAGAGGGCCTTTTTTTCAAAAATACTGAGCAAGATGTTGGTGACATCTTGACATAAATGGGATGTTGCTGAAATGGCAATATCACGTCTGACTGATCTGAAACAAAACGTCAGGCATTCTTCCACGTTTCCGTAGTTTTATAGCTATACTTTCCAACTCGATGAAATCGAGAAAGCAGTATCGCTATCATGGCAGCTTGAGGTATCGAAGTGAAAAGCGCATAGAACGCACATTGTGGATTCGCAAATATGATAATAAAACTTAGCACAGTTCTTCAATTAAAATCTTACATCTGGCAGAAACCGCAGCAAAGACGGCTTGATGAGGCTGCACGAAGGTAAATTTGATCGCCTTATTTTTGAAAATTGAAGTAACATCCTTCAAGTAAAGCTCCGACAGCTACGCGAAGCAGTGGGTATTCGCATTTTTAGTTTTCTCCTATAGAAAGGTTCCTAAGAGAGCGTAGAAGCTGTTCGTGTGAGGCAGCTGAAGAAAACCTCTTCAACAGATTTCGCTCTCTTGCCCCTATTGATAAGTAGTCATTAGCAATGGTAAATTTGCAAGGCTTGAATCTATCTTTACTTTAAGTACGGAGTGAATCGTTAGGAACGAATCCGCGTGTCAAATCATTAACTACAGATTTACTCCTTGAAAGTGCTTGTGCAAGTGTTCTAGGCTCTAGAGTGTCAGATGATTTTGATGTATAACATTCGTGTTCTTTTCAATAAAACATTACTTGCCATTCAGCGCTCGTCTGTGGTGTCTCTTTTGTCCTTTCGTCTTTTTCACGCTGTACCACCCACAATGGGACATTACCTTATACAAGAGATCACGATGAAAGCATAAAAAAAATAATCAAGATGAATGAACTGTTTCTGTAGCGCACTATCACTCGCGCTAACCAGCTATGAAAAATGAAAGCCTACTTGCTACTGGCCGCAAGGTAAGAGGTACCGTGTGTACTTGAAGAACAAAACACGCTGCCTAAATAGCATAACTGCACAAGAACCTAGCAATGAAGTACTCTTCACAGAGTTGTGTTGCTTTTTAGTTCATTTCTTTTTCCGTCTGCAGTTGGTGTGCTTCGCCATTTAGTACCACCGACTCGCCGATACTTCATGCACAACATGCGGTAGATGCGGTATTCTTACTCCCGAGGTCACTGTGACAAGCTTAATCCAAGCAGCATTTTATGGACACTTAGTCACCACTTTCTCAACAAGACGTAGTCAAAATTATATATATATTATGAGTAGGAGCAGCCTCTACGACACGATAGTATTTTTCGTCCAAGAAAAACATCCCCCACGTGCCTTAAGTATAAGCAGCGACATTTCTGAGCACTAGTTATGCCGTCATCATTCGTTCTAGATTTTGCATGTGGAACTTTAGTGTCAATCGTCATGCCATTATGTGGACGACGTCTTCAGAGTCCCATAGTTTCTGCACTATGAGACCAGTCGCGCTTTTGAAAAAAAAATGTAACTGGCATGCAGTAAACGCACAACTGTGATGAACTACACAACACTGTGTTCACTGTCAATGCTTGTGGAAGACGACGAATAGCACTGATATCCTGGCTTGGGCCAGCGGCAGCCGTGGATATTTGTATTCGAAGGTAGCGTGTTAGCGTCCTTTTGATTCTTCTTCGAGCCTAATAGCACATCTCTCGACCCTGGCTTGGCCGAGGCGTCCATTCCGCCACTGGTCTCCAGAAGCTTCAAAAGGTCCACTTTAAGGAGGATGCTCATGCTGGAACCTTCCTTGGAGCTGTAGGCTTTGACCGAATTTAGATCTAATGGAACAAGCGAAGGGAAACTCCTGTCAACATGGCCCGACCTACGTGAGGCCAAGTCGCATGCTTTAGACTCAAGGGAAGGAAATTCCAGTGATCGGGCTCTCTCTGCTCTAGGTCCCGTTGGTTTTTGTTCCGATTCCGGTTTAACTGCAAGCTCTGTACGGTCGCTCGTCGATTCGGAAGTCCTGGCAACATATGGCTCGAATTGGTTTCGCGTTGCAGGCACCCGATCGGGCTCGTTCTCATCGGTGAGCTCGAAGCTGCCGAAGATATTAACTCTTGAAAGCAAACGGGGTGTCTTTCCTCTGCTGGCCAAGTTGCTGTTCACATCGACAGGATGGGGAGAGATTGGCTGGAGAGAACAAGGCTCGGTCGGTGATGCTTCTTCGGCGGGGGGAAAGGTGTATTCTTTATATCTGGAAGAAGAAAGTGGCCGTGACACAAGCTGCGTTTGCTTCGCCGGGATTTCGGAACTCGTCTCATCCGACACAAACGAGTAGAAAGGCGGTGAAGCAACACTGGAAAGCGTTCGGTGTTCTCGTGTCAGTCGCGAGTCCACTGATTTTAGACGCCTTTCAACTGAGGAAAAAGTTTGCGGTACAACAACTGTCGACGAAGAATGTAGCTCGGCTTGCGCTCCACTGAAATCATCGTTGGCTCCCACCGGACGCTGCACTTCTGATGCCTCCGAAATCGTCTCGGTCAATATCGGCTGGCGTAAGGAGTATCTTCTAAACCTCTCTGTGGTGTTCTCATGCGTAGAAAAAATTTGACATGACTCGGTGTTATTTCTGAGAACATCTGAAGACTTTGACTCGTACACCTTAAACGCAGGGAGTTTCTGCTGTGTCGGAGAAGTAACAGCGCTGTTGGAATGGAGGTGGTTCTCAGGAGTCGGCGAGTCTTGCGTGTCTGATACTCTGTGTTCAAAGCTGGGGCCTCCGTGGCGGCTCGGGACTTCTTCGTTATGAAGGCTACAAGCTGCTGGCGACCCTGAGTGTCCCTCCGACAGATTCACCGGCGCCTGGGAGTTGGCCTCTTTTGGTACAAGATGAATGGCTTGTATTTCTGGTTCGTATTGCATCTCGCCTCGGTTGGAAAATTTTTCTGTCTGATTTTCCAGTGGAAGCGTTAAACCTGGCGATGGGTTTTCACATCTGTTAGTCTGCTTTTTGTGAGAAGAATATGATGCGGCCTTTGCTTTAATTTTCCGGGAACTCGTTGCAGGAGCGTTTATATTTGAATACATCTTCGGTACGCAAGGTAGTTGAGTGCTATTTGCCGCGGCGTTAGTTTGCCCGGGCTCCATGTCAACATACCTAGAGAAGAGAAGAAATTGCAGAAGGCTATAGACTATTAAAGATCAGGGCGCAGGACAATTTTAGATATTCTGTAGATACGCACTGATGTGTCAGTTTTAGGCGTGCAATTGTTGTGGCTGCAATTTTGGGCTTCAAGCTACGAAGCCGAACTTCATGGAAGCCGGGCATCAGTGATCTCACCTCAGAGTTGAAGGCTTGTCGATTTCAGTTGCTTTCGGTGAGGTTAGAGACCTTGTGGCGCTGGACTGACTTGACGAATGCATTGAGGTGTGCAGTGACGTCATGCGCTGTTCTGGTGTGGCAGATTTTGACGATAAAGCACGCGCCGTCGATTCAGTCACTGCTGATTGGAGCTGGTGGTCAGTTACAAGTGGCAGAATAGGGTTCGAAATGGGGCTCGACATCAGTGGCTCCAACCCAAATGGCGTATGTGGAGAGGATAGAGTCTTGAGTGGCACAAGAGTTGAAGTTAAATCTGTTGTCCGTTTGCCAAAATTGCTTTGCGCGTTAGGTGGTGAGGCCGGACTGAGTGGAGTTATGCTATTTAGTTGGCTTGTCTGCTGCTCCAGAGAAATAAGCGATGAGGAGCGCAGCTGCAGCGGCTTCGTGGTTGGTGACCTCAACTCCCATGCTTTCTTCTCCTGCGTCTGCAGAACGCTACGCGTGTTTATGCTTCTTTTTTCGTCCTTGAGGTCGGCTGGTGCAGGTGGAGATAACACGAGCTGGAGTCCCAAAGGCACAGATGACTTCACTTCAATTAACTGACCTTGCTTAGACTCAGAAGCTTGGCGTGGTGACGACGCTTTGATCTCAGCCAGTGGAACGTCCGGAAACTTGGAAGATATGCTTGTAGCCTCAGGAGGCTTGAGCATTACTACTGCTGATTCGATGCTCTTGCTTCCAGAAAACTGAATCAAGTCTCTTGAATATTGCGAATCAAGAGCATTGCTGAGTCTCGTTTCCGTACTTAAAAGCGATGACTGAGACGGTAAAGGCTGAAGAGATCCTGACTTTCCTTTCAGAAGAGTAGTTTGCATTGGCTCTCTTGCGAAGATGGAACGCGAATTTAACGGTGTTTCTTGAGACAATGTCATAGAAGACAGAGTTGGTGGGGAGCACACGCTTTGGTTCAACTGATGTTTAAAGCCCTGCATTGACGTCATCATATCACGCTTTGATTCAATTGCACCTGAATTTAACGGCGTGAGTTGCGAAGGCGAAAGTATCGACAGTTCTGGCTGCGTTAACGGAACTTGCAGAGGCCTGTCATTAAAAACATGCACTGGCTTCTGCAAAGATGGCTTTGCAGCAATCGGACGAGTGTCGCTCGGTACAACGCCAGATAAATTTGGTCGCTCAGTTAAAGCGCCTTGCGCTTTCAAAGAGAATGTTCCAGGACTAGTCGAGGCACTCTTTCGAGACTCCATTGCCCTTCGCCCAGGAGAAAATGAAGCGTTACGCCACAACGCGCGATATTCGGAACTCCTTGGTCTGTGCACTGAAGAAAGTGACTCGCTCACACTGCTCTCCAACGGTCTCAAATCACTAGCCCACTCTGACTTGATTTTGGATTGACTGCTCACCGAAAGCACCGGCGGTTGCGGTGACTTGTGTTGTATGGGGTGGATGCTGACCGGCCTAATATCAATCGGCCTTGTCATGGGGGCTTGATGTCCGCGAAGGTTCTCGAGCGATGACCAGGAAACAGGTCGCCTTGAATCGTTGGTGCCGTCGACATCCAGAGACCTGGAGTCCACTGTCGTCAGTTCACGAGACAACCTGATGGCTTTGTCGGCGACGTTCACCGCACGAGAGAACGACGTGCTCTGCGTCCCTCGGCACCGTGCTGCAGAGTCCGCAAAACAGTCGAAGCTTCTCCCTCCGTATGTGACGTGCTTCGTCACAGTAGCGGCGAGCTGGGTGCGTTCTGCAGCGGCTACACGTTTTGAAACGGATTCTGCCGTCTCGTACGTCATCGTCGGAAAGCACGCGGACGGTGTCCTGGGCTTCGTGTTGCGGCTGCTGGCTGTCCGAAGCGGTGCGCGCTGGAACGCGCCTCCATAGCGAGCTCCGCAGACGCTGCCCATCGACGTGAATGCGCCGGGCCTTGCCATGGACGAGGATCGCTGGGCGAGAGCGCTCCGGCGGAGGGACACAGAGGATGGCGGAATCGGACTTGAGATTGCTATGGCGTTGAAGCTTACACCGGCCATGCTGTTGTTACTCCGTGATGGCGGGGCCTGGTGCGTCGTCGACGTGCATGTCCGTCGTCTGCACGACAGGCCCACGGACGCAGAGCTGGCTGTCTTCGGGGCGGTGTGCCCCGATACACGCCGCCGCATTGCAATTTTGGGCTGCTGCTTTACCAATAAATTTTGATCTTCGTCGTCTTCTCATTTCGCCTGCACTTCGGCCACCATTTGAGCCTGGCTACGACTAGGAATTATTTTCGATGATATCAGTCGCGTTGAATTTCTTCTTCCAGAAAAGAAAATTATTCAAGCGGATGCAGGGCGATGAAAAAAAAAACACAACGAGAAAATTGGCTGTGAGCTTCAAGCGGGTTCGGTTAATTAATACCCTCACCGCCACAAATTATACCCACTAGGGGGAATTTTGAGCGATTATTTTATAATATGCGACGAAACCGGTTAGTTTGTTCAATTATAGACGCTCAAGCAACTACTTACCATCAGTATATATTAACCACTCTGCATATCGCTCCTATTTGGCTTATCCGTGGTCATTTGTGGGATATCAGATAGCTGATACCAAAGTGCAGCATTATCGTCTTCATATGATGCAAAACGGGGTGTCAAATGTGGCAGGAGTGTGTGTGAAATCAACCAATGATTCGCAAATCTTTTTTATACATTCAAGTTTAGCATTACCCTCTCCTACTCTAACAAACTGGGTTTGTTTTTAACTAGAATAATATAATTGCGCGTTTCGCGTGCTGTACTGCGATGCTTAATCGGGTAAGGGGTGCCCAGTATTGCGTTTCTGGAAAGAAGTTCATTTTTTTCTTCTGGATGGTCATTTAATTGGAATCATTAAAATGTTTCGCAAGGTTGAGACTTGAGTTTCGATTTTAAATTCGCTGCAATTTTGGCGTAAGCTTCGCTGCGGTTTCAGGACGATTTTCTTTTTAGCTTTTATAGAATGTGGGCTAAAAGGATTTAATGCTTAAAGGGAAACTGGGGACAAATTGTTGTTGGGCCTTATCGCTAGACTGGACTGCTGCGTCGTAATCCCAGCGAGTCAGCATTTCGGCCTTTACACTTCGCTTTTTTTCTTTGGCTGGCTCTATGGCTCGAAAATTATTTTTTTTCGTGGTATAAAATTTGTTTAATATACAGATCTCGCGTTTCTGGGGCAGTGATTTGGATAAACTGATCGTTTGACCGCCTTCGCTTTTCGTTTGGGGGCGCCTGTGTGCCTGCCGCTCCACCTTCGCTGATGATGATTTTTCCCTCTCGCCTTTAGCAGTGGGG
This sequence comes from Amblyomma americanum, assembly GCF_052857255.1. NCBI lineage: Eukaryota > Metazoa > Arthropoda > Arachnida > Ixodida > Ixodidae > Amblyomma > Amblyomma americanum. Next base: position 103,442,552 of record NC_135499.1, on the reverse strand, counting down.
GGGGGGGGGGGGGTCTTGCGCTCGGCTTCATGTAGGCGCTGGAGGCTTCACTCGGTGGCAACGCATAGAAAAACTCCGACAGTTTAATATGATTCTCTCACACTGCTTACCCAGTAGTGTGTTGTCTTCAGATTGACATAGCGCCAGAGGCACCCTCTTTTTTCGAATGTAAAGGAGTTCTCTTCCAACTGATGTCAATTTGAAGTCGAGAGATTATCCGGGGAAAAGCTCTTCAGAACAACGCCCTATTTGTCGCTGAACATCCGTCATACTTTGTAGCATAATAAAAGTTGACATAGATTGCAAATGGACGATTGGAAAGACCCAAAAGATAACAACGTGGGCAGAGGTGCGGTATGCTTGTCGCCGAGTGTGCGACTGACACAAAACGTGAACGTAACAACCGCTAACTTTTCCAGTGTAGTACAACGCTACCCGCCATAGAAATCATTTTTACTGCTGAGCCTCAGCTTTATTGAGTTAATCTATCATGATTATTATTGAGTTAAGCTATCATGAAGTTAAGAATTCATGATCGCATGTCTATTTTCCAGTACAGGGTAGTTAATAGCACGACTGTGAAGAGCCCAGGAGCAAATGACCTAGCGGAACCTGGCCTGTTCCTCATCTTCAGTTTGGTAGTTTTTGCTTTATTTCCTCCTCGTCCTCTTACTCTGTTTGCCATTCTTCTTCCAGAATACTCCGCTCAGGGATGCCGGAATGGCATGAGTTCAATGTAAGTTTCTATATCCTGTCGTTATCTCAGCAGCTGCTAAATTACACCGTACCCGCCAGGTTAGCAGACGTGGGGCGTAGACTGAGAGTGCGGGTCAGGCGCTCTCCTCTTATTCCAGCATGTCTGGGCACTAAGAACATAGGTAGAAGTTCCTTAATTTATCTTTTTTTTATTCTGGCAAGCGAGTTTATGGCATCACGCAGCTCCAATTCGCGATGGACAAATCGAAATAGAGGTAATGAACGTCCTTGAATTTATTGAATTTAGGGATTTCTCTTGGTCTCGATAAATGGATGCTACTAACAGAATACGGCTACAGTAGCTTGCAAGTGATGCAGCAGGCGAAGTGTGTGAGGCATTTTTCGAATACAGGATATCATAGATGGAGGAATTAGAGCGTATTGATAAATATATCACTACGGAAAATGTAAGAATATCTTTTGCTCGAAAGTGTAACTTAATATATCATAAGCTAGGGGTTGTGGAAGAATATTTAATCCAGACGACATGCCAAGACATTTGCGCAGTGGTGAAACCAGCGAAACAGACGCAAGCCAAGAACAAGGAGGCACACACACAACACCGCTGGACTTGCAACTGTGTGCCTCCTTGTTCTTGTCATGCGTCGGTATCATTGGTTCCACCATTTCGCATTATGAACCAAATAGCTTAGCAATTTACTCTGTTGAGCCAAGTCAGTTCTGCCGGATTTATCAATATTCGAAAGTGGAAATAATTCAACACGGTCTATATATATATATATATATATATATATATATATATATATATATATATATATATATATATATATATATGATATTTTTTTTTAGTTATTAGTTCCGCTTGACTAACTCACTCCGCCTTGAATGGATGGAACTCGATAACTAGCGCAGTTGATATTTTTTCGTTTCTCTAAAAGTTTTTTCTTACGAAATGGAGAACAAGCGCGTTGGCTGTAAACGAACACAGCAGGGACAATGCCACTTCCGGTCCTCAGAGATGCAGCGCTGGCACAAAAAAAAAAATGATGAGAATTTGTGCACACTACAGAAAGAACCTTCGAAATACCATCAGTTCTGTGGTTCACAGATGCCGTTTATCAAAGTTACAGAAATACCTAGCATCGAAACCAAGAAGGTGTCGCGGAAGGTGACAGCTCGATAGTGGTGAAAAAATACTAGTGATGTGGAGCTGCGTAGCTATCTAATAAATAGCAACATACTCGGCGTAAAGTGACGGTGATTTACTAGCGGCTTTAGAAACAAACCGCTGCATTGAAGGACAATTAGAACACTAGCATGCTCTTCATGCAGACTGCAATTGAAAACCGAAAACCATGAGTTCGCGGTTATAAAAAATTCAGTGATGCCAAGCAAGTAAAATATATACACTTTCAGCATCAAATAATTCCTGGCAAGTGCAACAAACGTCAAAGGGGCTCGACAAGCGGTACTACCAAAATATCTTATTTGTTGATCTCAGAAGCACTCACATAGACAAAAACTCACACACACTTATACGCTGGGTTCACGTGCACGAAAGCAGCACGCATTCGGGACAACGAATGATGAAAACAGAACATGATATGTAAGTTAACTCTATCCACTTATTCTCATTTTCTCTCGTGTATATGTGCAAGAATGGGATGCTGGAGCATTGAGGATGTGTTCACCGAGTGTGCAACAACTTTATGAATGCGCGCGCTCCATCACCATTGCTCCCAGGATAGCAGACGTCTAAGAGTAGCGCTTTTCCGCTCCCATTTCTTCCGTTTTCCTGTCGCGCAACATGTGTCTCTCTAAGCCATGGTGAACCTACTGCCCTAGCGGCGAGTGCTATCAACCGCTTTAAAGACCTAGAGCTTCACGAGCACTCTTCATACAGGGTGGGCTGTTTGGTATGTTTCACCAGTATTTACGCCCTCTACCATGGCGACCATGCTCAGATGCTCCAGTGACTTTCAGAAGTGGAAAATGAAGACACATGTGAATCTTCTTAATGCTCGAGCTTTTAAAAAATGTCGTGAGGAGGCAGCACCACGTTATCCTGCTGCGAATGAATCATAAAAGGCAACTCCGCGTCTTTTGAAAAAGAGAATGCGAAAAAGCGAAACATTGGGAACTTCTCGATACTCTGAATGCAAGTTTTTTTCAAACCGATACCAATGAGAAATGTTTCGCGCGCAGCGTTTGCGAGCTTCATGGGATCCCCGGCTTTTCTTCTCAAATGAACCCACAGGGACAGTGTACGCGTGCAACTAGAGCGGACGCTGCCAGAGCACCCTTTTTACAATCGCTTGTCCTGTTGCTTCGATGCGCATTGGTCACACGGGAAAGATGCCATTTGGATTCGCAGGAGCATAGACACATCGCGAGATTATTTGCTAGATCGCCGACTGCCGTCCATCGCCTGATACGATACCTGTCTGGGCGCGGCCTTGGGGAATGCGACTGAGGAATACTAAATTTTCACAGCTGGTAGGGGCTGCACAACTAACAAGTGCAGTTTTTGCGAAGGTAACTCTAAGTTTGTGTCATAAAAAGGTTGTAAATTTTTCGTCCTAGAAATTAAACCCTCCTTGCGGCTTTAAGGCTATTAGTACTTTTTTCGAGCAAAATTTGTCTTCACGAGAAAAGAAAAGGGTTTTTTGTTGTTTTATTGATAAGATATCTCATGGCAAAATTGACAGCAAGGACATGTTTGCTCAAAGTGCTTTTTTATTTGAGGACGCTTTGATTTCTTTGTCATTATTGTTAGCTGTGGTTTCGGAAATCTGATAATGGTTTTCGGCTGGATCTTTCTCTGAAGGGTTGCAGCTTACCGTTGGTCATATCATACTATTGAGCGTATCAAGAGAATGAGTTCAGCCTGTATCCTCCCATCTGCCTAGGGCATGGCTGCTCATGTGACCCGACGACATCCTGCTTCTATCATCGTACACGTAAAGCAAGTCAAGCGGCGGCGCCCTGTCTTCATAAGCGAAGTCTCACCCATTTTCTGTCGCCAAAGTTGCTGTGGTGCTTTGCGTACTGATATCTAGAAAAAAGCCCGAAGAATTCATTTATTCACGGAGATTTCGCCACATTCCTCACCTGGTATTTTCCTCGAAAGTGGTATGAGTGAAATAGCCTTACATACGTACACCTCATCACATACGACTGAGTACACGTTGTGGTCGCAGGCATGGACCCGTGATATTTTTTTTGTTTATCATGAACCTCTTCGAATGGCGAAGCCCGTAGTAGCTCTCTTTTCTAGATGCCTTGCTGGACGATGCACCAAAGAAGTCAGGCCACACCCATTCATCACTCTGCTGCTCGATTACATTTAAAGAAGTCGTGAAGCACACTTGTCGAGATTTTTCATACTTGGCACATTTCCGATCTGGTTTGATACGGCATTACAGAATACCTTTCTCAGTAAAAAGCACCCTGCATATACTCCACAGATTCGTGCAGCGCTCTTCACACTGATTGCAAATTGTGTAATGCTTTCTTGTCCTCAAAATTTACTTTAAACTCCGAATGATGTTCCGAGCAGGGGTTTTAAACCAGTACAGGCACAAAATTTACAACTGAAAAAATGATATAGTTGTAGCTATAGGCGTAAGAAGCTTTCTCGCAAGATTGAGTCGCGGGATTGACAGGAACACTTTTGAATTTAAATTTTGTCATCCTCCGATCAGCCGATCGGCATTTCTAATTGGATCGAGTTATGTCTAGGCGCACTCGCCACAATTATAGTGATACCGAAACCACGTGGTTGTTCACTGAAACACGGGTGCTTTCCTGCTAAGCTGACGTCATCAGGATTATGTGAATTCAGGTTGGCATGTGACTGTAACGTCAAGATGCACTTGAGCGCTGGCGCTGACCGAGATCGATGGTACTGCTGGAAAATTGTTTGTAAATATTTAGTAACAGTGAGCAGTGGAGTTTTGAGCTTATTATATAAGACTACTAGGCTCAATGACCTTTAAGGAAAAAAAACGGACACCCAGAACTTTCTGCGGGTACCCGTTTAATTTTTGAAGAACTTTTTGTTTATCTCCTTATATTTCTCTTCGCCTTCCAGAGCAGCAGTAGCAATAATGAAACCTTGTGGGACACTTACGCTCCGTCTTAAGTGACGCGATTAGATAACCCCGTGACCTGGGGTCCTCTTTGCTCATTATTTCACCGAAGTTCGGCCCATGTGCCTTTGTATATGGATTTGGCCATTCTATACTTAACATTCATAGATCGCACGGAGTCTTCATACCACTCCTGGCGCAGTCGTGGCGGGGTTACGCAATGCACGACACCCCCGCAGCTGGCTGTTTCACACACAGCGACCGGTGGGCCTTGTGAGACCCAGCTGGCAATCACTGAGCAACCTCTCGCGAGCAATCACTCATTTATATGCAACCTGCCACGGTGGGCAAGTTGTGATGACGTCACAAGGGTAAGTGACCTAGGTGGCCGGATGGCCACCTGCGTTTCCGTTGACAGCACTGACAACGCAGGCGTCAGATTTTCTCCAGAACATGAGCCTTAGCGGTATGGAGGTAATGCTAATAATATATATGCAGTTATAGCACCTCAAATATTCTTAACACCTTGGAAAGTTCGCCCGAGCCATTGAGGCAGGTGAGGCTCCAATAGAATATTAGTTATTAACCATGCTGTACATGCTGGTACTAGATAGCATTCTGATACTGACGCCTTTTTTTATTCATCGGTACATTGCAATCTTATCGTTCGCCTTGCAGAAATTCCAGCAGGCACACTGCCGCAAAAAAAAAAAAAAAGCTTCAAATCAGCGTTCCGGACAACCTTCCAACCAACATTCCTTTCAGGCTCGCTTTTCTTCTTTTAGTTTAGTTCAGTTCTGCAAAGCTCCTCACTCCACCATCTCTCTACTGCATTGTGTACATCATGCGATTTATGTTTTTGAACCAGTTTTCGAAGGGAGAGGGGGTCGAACCCGCCCGCAATGAGTTGAGATTTTTAAGCGCTATTCGCACTTATGACCGACGTCGAAGACTGTGTATTTCTTTTCAAATAAACACTTTATTTAGGATTCACATCAGGGAATTTGCGTCCTCTTGAAGTCAGCGAAAATTATCAAAGAAACTCTGGTTTAGGAAAGCCTGCACACGAATACTAACAAGGTAAACATCCTGAAGATTACGGGGTTGGTCTACATTCTTAGATTGCTTTTAAATCACCATACGCCACAAAGTACCGAAAAACCGATTTTACGTGAACGCCACATTACACACTTAATTTTCGAGCATCTCTCCAACGGCTTAATTGTTATCGCAAAGTAAAGGCTTGAAATTTAAGAGAACAACAGCGGATGTGGGGCACTGCTGGGATGCAAATGATTTCCAGCTGGTATGTAGCGGCAGTCAGCGGTGGCAGGGATACAAAGAATTCTCCAGCACAAGAATGAAAGCTATCGTCATTACAGACCTTTAGAATAGGGCGATGCTTTCGGTTAGGGGCATAAGGGTGTAGCGAAGGGCCAGCGCACTGACGCAGGCCAATAATGCCCTTTCTCCGGTTATTGCCCTGTTCCTGCATACTGGCGCCCTGATATTGCCCTATGGCCCTAACCGATAGTGTCACGCTATTCTAAATGTCTCTATTTTCCCATTCGTAAGATGTGATAACGCCCGATTAACATAAATTTCATACAGAAGTGCGTAAAAAGAAAGTAATCTGTCCCCTACCGAACTCCCTTTCCCTCTTATAGAAGGAAGTACGATAGAGGACCGTTTACTCCTTTCTTTTTGCTCCCCTATAGGCATAGTCATGCTTAGAGCGTAAGTGCGTTGAGCCCTAACAGAAGCTCGCAAACGTACTGCAAGTACTCAAATAGCTTTACCTAAAACTTGTGAATTAACAAAAATAGGATACAGCTGGAGCACTGCTTTGGAGCGCTTAAACATTGCGCTCGCAGATACTTTACTAACCTTCTAGTGTGCGGGATGTAACTATTTGATAAGTGCCGGTGCTTGAGCCCATTTAATGTTTAAAAGTTTGAGCACTTGATGGATAAGTGCCGGCAGTGAAGCCCATTTTATGTCTTAATGTTTGAGCATATGATCATTTTATGTTCACTGTGTCGGCGCGTTACAAAAGTTTAATCTCGTTTTTCTTGACGGCCACTGCTGTGGCGGCTGGCCCGAACACTGAAGAAGATACATCTCCGTCTTTGGTAAAAATCTTTTCAACATACGTGATTTATTGCTGTGGTCGAGTAGAAGGATACTTGCGGCACCTTTGGAGCAATAAATAATGAAGGCTGAAAATTCAAAACTTCACTTTTACGGCAGTACAGCGTGCCCTAGAGGTTCGACAACGAACACCAACAAATACTCAATGGCTGAAAACTATTGACAAACGATTTCCTTTTGTACCTTCAGAAGGAACAATGCCTTGTTGTCGGCAGCCGAAATGATAATCTGCATAATCTCTCTTCATCTCTCGCCATGAAACTCTCGCTTTGTCTGCGCCCACCCAGACAACATGTGCCAGTTCTACTAATACACTCGATGGCAGCTGGTATTCATAGGAGTCCCTTGTGATTGGTTCAAAGAGAAATTCGAAGAAGCGTTCAGGATTATTTATTTTGAAATGTGATCTGAAATGAAAGAGGCCCGAGCCCAAACATGGCATTTCGCAATCAACCCATAGCACCCACAATGAGCCCCATGGCCTGCTGGGTCACAAATGATACGATCACGCCCTTGGCGATGTTTGTAGCCACGCCGGATATCTTGTCCCATATGTACGGGTCCACTTGTTCTAGATCCACGCCACTGGAGCGCAACTCCTCGATCTGGCGGAGCACTTCGCTGAGAGCGGCGCGCTCTTCCTCGGTGCCTGGGGCGCCCTCGTGCTGAAGCCACTCGCCCATGGCTTCCAGTGCACGGCCAACCTCCACTCTCACATCCTTAACCTCGTCTCCTGGAAACGGAAACACGCAGAGGAAGGCTGAAACGGCTTAACATGTCGATAATTCGACATTTTTGACAATATTCGCCCTTGAATCTAGGGCTAAATGCAATTGAGCCTTCGAAGGAATACTTTAACGTTTCAAAGTGTGTACTCTAAAGAAAGGGTGCTGGCATAACTACTAAGCACATCTCGAAGCTTCAGCTATGCCCTCGTGAAAACAGTTGCTCTTTAAGGTTCCATTTAGTAAGAAGCAGCGCTGCATTCTCGCCTTTTCTCACTGCCAACCCTCGTTCATAGAAGTCTACTTCTTAACGCAAGCGAAATTTAATTCAGGAGTAATATGCTCTAAACCAAAAGTTGGACTGCCTTTGCTTTTCGATAGAATGTAGAGGTCAACGATGCGTCATCATCCGCTGCACCTTTTAGTATTTACGAGCGACTGCAGCGAGGCAAGCTTCGATAAATTTGATCAAACTGCCGCAACTACTAAGCAGAATGACAATCAAGAAGTGGCGGTCTAAGTCTACCACTGGACGTCTTCACTGCCTCAACAACGTGGAACAAGTATTTGACTGAAAACAAATTCCGATAAAGAAGATGAACTTGTTCGTTTTTGGATAAAAAACTGAATAGTAGTTTGGAAACAGAGTGTTAAACGGCAATTTGATAAAAACTATCTGTGAGCAGCCAAAAATTCTAGACGCATACAAAACTAAGTGTCATGAGATTTATACGGTTAAACATCACACTTTGACGTAAGAGATGCGTGAGATAATGTGTTAAAAGAAATATCTAAAGTGCAATATATACGGATACAAAGGCTTTCCAAATTATGAATGCAGTAAGGTATACTAGGGCCTTTTCTTCCACTTCTGGGTCCTTCTACGAATAATATTTTTAGACGTTGCCCGGCGCCGGTCCAGAGCATCTCCAGGAAAGGTTATAGGCAGAAACGTTTCGCGGTTGTAATTACTGCTGAGGTAATATTACATTAATAATTGGTAGAATGGGCGCGTAACATTCTAACACGGTACCACTAGCATCGCGCAAATTGTGTAGCATGTCCTAATTATTTCTTGCGAACTATTGGAGGTGCTGTGCACAAGACCCGTTTTAGCAGATTGCTGTAACGATTAAGCCAGGTCATGGTAATAACCAATAAATGTATATAATACCCTTGACACGAAATGTGAATCATATTTCGATGATTTCGCAGTGAGAAGCAAAGCGAGGAACTTTAAATTGAACATGAGGTCCGGACACCATGCCTCTGCATTATATTTGGCTCTTACAATATGCTAAATAAACACTTGAAATTCAATAAGCTGCGCTATGAAATTTGTTGCAAGCTCACCAGCACAGGAGGCAACGCACAAAGCAATCAACAGGAGTAGGCGGCGCATGTTCAGGTGCTGCAGTTTGAATGGATGACCTGCAACATGACAGAGACCAAAATGTAATTTCCTGTGCAGAACAGAATTTTTATCAGTTAATTGAGGAGACGCTGGTAAGCAGGTGTGCAGTTACTGCACTGTTCTTGAGTTTGAGAAATTTTCTCATATAAGTAAGCTTAGCGATGGTAGCTGAGAAGAGTAAAATTTTTTCAAACTTGCCAGCTCTAGTCACTCACCCACCGGCGTTGGACTTCCTCTTTACTGGTTGCAGTGCTTGCGCACACCTTTATAACGGCGCGCTCAACTCGCGTCCTCGGAACTATCCTTTCGACGAGCTTTATCGCCTATCGGTTCTTTGAATGGCAGGCGACTGTTGTCACATTTCTCACGGATGCGTCCATCTGCTACAGCCCAGCAGAAGTACATGTTTGCTTCCTTGGTTAGTAACTTCTAAGTATTTCCACAAAAAAAAAATGCGCCGAAAAATTACCTCGGTCAGAAAAAGCGGTCAGAAATTATCGGTCAGAAAAAGCGGCTTGCTGGTGAAGCCCGAAGATGCCAAAGTACGTGAAGATTTAATCAACTGTTCGCCACCAGAACCAATTGTAGGCGCAGCGTGCGACCTGTCTCTCACGGAGCAGAACAAAAAAACACAGCGAACATCTTTTAAAAACGAGTCAAACGTGCATGGCTTCTGGAGAAAGTTGTTTGTAGGCATTTGCAGTGAATTATTAGAAACGGTCTCATTGGAGGTCGGATGCCATGATGAAAAGCTGATCGTAAAGGACTACCTAAATAGAACTTGATTGTTGACAGGTTTGTCCTAATGTTCTTTGCTGATAACCAGACAGAAACAAAACAGCGGCGGTGTTGGAACCACTTCTTCTCACAAAAATAGTCCATATTCAGCCATGTGCTCTTCTGTATCTGCTTAAAGGCTTCTGAACGAAACGACTGCGCAAATTGAAGTAAGGCAAGCTAAGTGGTACTATCCATTGCCGCCGATAAAGGCGAAAGAAACAGACTTTTACGGAGTCAGTACTACAAAAAAAAATATTGAGATTGCATTCAATTGTTGAATGTAAATGATCGCGGGCAAACCATTTCGGATTAAAACAGCAAAGCCATCAAAAGAGATACATACTCCCTATTATTTTTCGCACAATTCACATAAAAGGCGGTAGATATTCAGATATATGCGCTACACTACGTGAGAACTCGCGTTAAATAAAAGCTTAAAAGAATAACCTACAGGAAAATGCGAAAATATCACTTAGATCATATACGGCTACGGCGGCACTGTTTGTGTGGAGAAAACGCTGCCATGCATAAACTGATGTGAGAAGAAAAGGGACAGTGAATAATCCCGCGAACAAGAAGGCGAAAAGTGGTTTACTGATTAAGAAGTTTAAAATAAATTTAACAAATTGGAAAACCAAATTGTTATAAAGACAGCCAGGCACAAATAATGAGTGTCATTGAACATGTAGAAAACCGAGCGTCTGAAAGACATTACTCTGCTTAGGGATCCACAAATGTAGCAAGAAATACACAGGCATCAAGTTTAAGTATTTGTGTAATGAAACACTTTTTTGCACTCGAAATTTTAAATCAAGATGCCACCACGAGCGAAGGACAGCCAGGATTTATCAAACGTGCACGTCGCAATTGCTTCACTACCATGTCACTGATGCTATACTATGCGCGTAGGCAGTATGGACTATTCCAAAAGAATTGACATGATTTAAGCATAGTGTTGTTCAGGGCTTCAACTGGCGTTATATGAAAGTTTCTCGTATATAAAATATGTGGTCGCATGTCCAGGAATACTCATGTTTAACGAGCGCCAACAAGACGAAGCCGAAGAGGAAACAACATGACACAAGCGCGTGTTGTCTTCGTCTCTTCGTCTTTTCTTGCGCTCGTTAACCAGGAATACGTACCAATTAGCCCACCTTTTTTGCGTTAACGCAATTTATTTCCAGGAACACACAGGGCCAGGCTCCGGTCCTTGTTTATCGCTCCACAGTTTGCTTCGTGTTGTAGAAATATATCGGCGAAATCGTTGGTCCTACCAGTGCACCTTCTTGGGTCTTTTCTGCCGGGTCGCAACCCTGTCGGTGTGATAGAAGACACCATGTGTTGAACGCACGTTTTTGCGTTATTCGCTCCCGCTCTTTCAAAGAAGCCGCGCAACGCTTTCGCTGAAGTTTTTACTTCCCAGACTGCATATGGGTGAGAACGTAGTTGTACATTCGTTTCCTTAAATGTCTCCTATTCAGCCACTTTTGTGTCTCCAAATAAAGCGGCACATTAAGAATTTGGGGATTCATTTCTATGCGCTCTCAAAGTAGTTCTGTTATCTTGTCTTTTACTGTTTGCCCTGAATAGGCGAAACTGTAAGATTCACTTCACTAAAGATGCCATGACTCATGCCTCGCGAGGGGAATACAGTCTGTAATCGACGGGAGTAGGTTCGAGTCCTTGTTAGCAAATTTGATCTGTAAATTGTGTTATTCCTGATGAATGTTGTGTAGCAAATGGTAGAGTATAACAGAGGAAGATGTGTCAAAGTACACACTCGAATAGATCCGGTTATCAATAATGCTTAACAAAAAAAATGTCGTACAGCAACAAACTAATTACACAAATTGATGCATTAGGAAAATGGATCACAAATATCAGAAAACCGCAACTCCTCTCGGTGTTTAGTCAGCATGACATCGAGACAGGGTTGGTTGCCTTTGCCGCCATATTCTACTATAAACTGCATACCCTGTTAAATGCGGAGTTAAGGTGCGCCTTCGCGTTTTTTGCATTAGATGCACCAATTACGCAGGCACAATCACCAACAAAACGCAGCATGATATTTGCTTGTGGCTGAAGCTGTTGAGCGCCCTCCACTCGACATTCCGACCAGCCAAGTATGCTATTGTTGCTAGAATAGACATTCTCATTGTGGTCTGTGCTGTTTTCTTCAAAAATTGTCCAGGGCATAAGAAAAATGCCTGCAGATAACAGAAAAACATGGTGCACTTAGGTGAATTAAGGACTATTAGGTGAGTTCGGTCAATCAGTGTTCAAGGAAAGAAGCTTAAAACGACGTAACTGCCACGACAGCTACCTACTTCTTCGCTCCACCTAAAGATTATAACTCCCTGTCTCCAACTGAACTCAATCGCAGTGAGCATGGTGTGTCAGAGAGGCGTCTCCTCCAACCCCGTTTGAATAATAATAGAGGAATAATCATGCGACCGCAAGTAGAAATTCGGTAGGTTGGCTTGATTGATGCACCAACAGCGCACGAGGATGGCTGCTAAAAATCGACGAGCCACTTGTAGACCCCTGCAACAAGGTGGCATCAAGCACTGCATGCCAAACCCGCTGTAACAAGCAGTGCTCCTTACAACGACTGCCATTCATTTCCATAACATAATTTTTGATGGGTTGAGGCGTATAAAATATTTACGTCAAAAATTCACAGCGATTTAATCATGCACAGCCTGTTTAATGAAAGTGAAACTAAAGTTACTCGCCATGCATTCTGCATGTTGAAGTAAGAAATGTGCCAGGAAGACCCCTAGTTAAAGAAATATCAATATTCTCTGTATATTGACAAGTTACACCCCCCCCCCCCCTACCCTCGGTTCTCAGCAGATGCAAGCTATGAAAAAAAATGTTTTCTCAAAAAGGATTTGAATTCTGTAGTGAGCATGAAAGCTAACGGGAACTTGGAACACGAATGAAATGGCTGAAAATACTGGGTTTCTTCATTGGTAATAAAATAGCCTTAAATTAATGGTACGGAATTACAACCTACAACTGTAAATTTCTCCCAGAGGCATGTATTCATAATGGAAGGCAGAGTTATGTGAAGAAAATGTTTTTTGCAAGCTCATTTTGCCAGATTGTGAGGATGTTTCTTTCCAGATGGACTAAAAGCGCGCCATTGGCAAAAAAGCGATCGTTTTACGTGCGTTGCCACGTAAAACAAATCGAAGGAAAAGTCCGCACCGTAATTTGCGACGAAAGGCATCACGAGTGGGCACTTGCGTGCCTCGGTGTGTCCATTCAAGACAGGCTGGCAATAAAACATGTCCATCTGTAAGCCCAGGAAACGTCTGTAAATGACATGGCTGCCAGTCGGTTAACAGCAAGTGTCAGTTTCACTACCTCCGACGCAAGCAGTATCAAATGACAAAAATAGTGTCCGCGGCCAGTGTTTCCAGCGAAATTGTGTGCAACAGCGAGGGCGGGCTAGCTTACAAACACTCGGATGTTTGTTCCCGATTGAAATTAGTGAATAAAGCAGCCGGTGCCCTCGTAGGCGTACTGAAAAGGAAAGCTGGACGATAACGTATTTAAAGAGCCTCCCTTAGTTTTCTCACTGACTTTCCGGACATGATGGAAGAGTGATAAGCGAAGAACGACAAATAAATTTCGCGATAAGGAAATGGCCTGCATGTACAGATTTTAAAACCAATTTAGAATACACTTTTAGAATCTGCAGCATCATTTTTGAGTTAAATCAGTTCTGGACTAGTTTGCGGTCCTGTGCGGAGCCCTATGTTTTGGTAAGAGCGACATGTGTAGGTTCACTGTTTCGTAATACAGTTTACTGCAACGCAGATAAGCGCCTGAAGCAGCGTTTCATTCGGAGATGTTTGCTCATTTTGTCTAAGACGTCTTTGTATTGTACATTGAGCCTGATATAACAGCCTCCTTGCGAGATACATTTTGTCGCCTGACTCTTTCTTGTACGATCGTAATATACAGTTTTATCTGTGCGTACGCAACGGCTTAGCGTACGCAAGGAGTTTGTGGGGACGTTAGTGCGCATGCGCAGAACGCAAGCGCGAGCCCTGCGTCTTGCGTGCGTACGCTAGCCAGCGGACTTTGCGTTGGGGCGCTGGCGTGGCTTGCGTACGCTAACTTTGACAAGATGGCGGCGCTCTGCTCGCCCGCTTCGGAATAAATACATGTCGCCGCTGGATTCTTCGACGCAATAGCTCGCTCAAATGGTAGCGGTTCGCTTTTATTTCGCCTACTATTGACCCTTGTAGCGGTATAAACTGCAACTAGCCCCTGATTTTCAGATAATTTGGCGATTTTAAAGCTCCTACGCCTAACTCAATGCAGTGTGTTTTCTTCGTAGCAAGGAAACCGGGCGAAGCAGTTTTCTAGCTTTTAGTCAGTTCTTACAAATTCTTCGGTTTGCATAGTTTTTCTTCTTGTAACAAAAAAAGGCTCGCAATGCACTCACCCTAGTTATCAGTAATCACGGATGAAATTTTCTTCAACCGAGCGTTGATGTTCTTTGACGTCTTGTCACTAGATGGTGCTACTGTTTACGCGTTTGCTTGAGGGATGCTACGGCACGGCCAGCTAAAGCTATACTTCTGAGCGGGCAAGGTAACGCACGCAGGGCCGTAGCGTTTTGCGTGCGCAAGCACTTTCGTAACCACAGCTAAAACTGTCTAATAACGCTGAAACACCTCCACATTACAGCGAAGAGATTTAGATGCTTATTGTGCGCTGGAAACAATGACCTCCGCAAAGAAAGGCCTGAAAATGTATTGCCTGCCTTTACAAGGGCGCGCTCCGACTTGTCCGCAGGCCAAAATTGACATCCCCATTAAAGGTCTCTTTTCACATCTGTTATGGGGATTCCCACTCGAAAAAGGCGGTATCCTAGAACGTTTAAAAAGAATTTCAGAGGAGAGTTAGCGGCGATATGAAATTCACAAAAAAAGAACGATAAGTGCACAAATGCATGCAATACACATTAAAAATAAAATAAAAACATTCAATAATATCTTTAGCGCTAGCGATAACTGAAGAAAGTACGCGACTTTATTTATTTATTTAATATTACTCTAAGCGTGCTTTCCAGCATCATACAGGAGTGGGTCGCACAGTTTGGTCAAGGCAGTCAATGCTTGGTGAAGCGATGTAAATTTCACAGTCACGGTAACTTACAAAAACATGGGCAATATGTATACATCGCTAAAATAGACAAGATCAGGCACTTCCACAAAAAACCAACAAGAGGTTAGTAATAATTTTCAGGGACTTTACTGATTAAGCAGACTGAATCTTTTGAACCGACGTGTGCCATTGATGTGCTGATGTTGCTGAGTTAACTAGGTGCAAACTACTGTTCACGGCGTCCTTTTCCTGCAGCGTCGACCAGCGCAGATCTTGCTTACCACTCCGAAGTTCTCAGTCGAATACAAAATCCGCATGAAATATCAATCGGAATATGACCGTACGCTGTGGCCGATCACTGGTAAGAACTGTGTCAGTCTGGTACTTCCGGCAGCGAAAACGAATTGTGCCGAGTAGAACAGTGCCGAGATGAGCGCGGTACAATTCTTCGCAGGACGCCATGAAATTCTACTGGCTGCCAGTAGAATAGGCGCTGCCATTAATTGCCGTTAATTAAATGAACTGACTTTCCCACAGCCGCATATTCCATAAATTTGAAGGGGCCGAAGAAACATATTACGTTCCACGTGCGGAAGAAGGCAAGTTCGGACTGATCACCAGCGACACGTTTGATGCCTTATAAGCCGCTGACCGAAGGCGTGGGGCATACACGGTAGATTGGTGAACAGCAACAAAAAAAACCTCTATAAAGTAGCAATAAAACACTAAATTTATGCTGTTAACTGTTACAAAGTGGCTTCCAAAAGGCAGGGCAGTGAAGCTTAAACGAGTGAGAAATAACGAAGTAAAAGTGGTCACACAAATTACAAAGTAAGCTTATATAAACAAACTAATAAGGCCAGTGTAATGACTAAAAAGGTGCATAAGCATACGTAATGTTACGAAGCAGTACAAAAGTACACGACGAGTTACAGCATTTGAGCTCCGCGGACAAAAAAAGAGTTCGAGAGCGATGGGATTATCTGCGGAGTGGCAAGTTCCGATTGCCAAAAAACACTGCACGGCCGCGGACGCTGACTGCGGGGCCAATGTGGCGTCGCAGATGACAGTGTGCATGGGCGGGCATCTTCGGAGCAGCCGTCACCGCAGTTCACGTATCAGACACCAACCGGAGGCTCGCTTGCCGATCATATCCTTGAGTGGCTTGACACGCGTCCTACGCACCGACTTTCTAAGAAATCTGCCCGTCCCGCGTGTCTTCCGCTGCCGCGTCGTCGTGGTAAAGAAAGGCGACCTAAAGAAACGGCGCACAAGCGCTACAGGTAAAGGAAAGCGAAGAGTTCAAGGGCGAGACCGGACACACTGAGCGACACGCGTTCTACTGAACTTCATTTCGTATACAGCGGGGATCGTAACGGGCAGGGCTACAAAAGATATGGCTACAGAGGGACTGAGAACTAACAACAGAAACAACAACGAAAACGCGGGACGAAATCATAAACGACTGGCACTTCACCTTCAGTCTCCAGATGAGGCCCGATCGTCTCACGTACTCGCTGCCCTTCGAAAGGAAAGCGTGGTTGGCGCGTAGAGTAGGATGCTTCAAGTGCTCGGAGTTCCAGCGAAGCTGGCGCACTTACTCGAGGAGTGCAGGCCACTTCCGTCGACAGTATTCGACCATACGTTAAGAGCGTTCGCTCTTATAGCTTCTTTCTATGTTTCGCGCGGTCATCGTCGTCGCCGTCCACAGAGCCACCGGGTTCGGGTGGCAGATGTAAAAGCGGGCAGAGGGATATTTTCTCGCCAAGTTTAGGGAATATGAGGAAAAGGAAAAGTGGGAGAGAGAAAAGGAAGATTGTACAGCGCCACCAAGTTTGTCTAGGTGGTATTCCATAGGGTGGGACCGTTTTCTGCGCCGATCCTCTGTCACCTTCACGTCACCGAGTGAAGCCCTCATGAGGTGAAGGTGAAGATGCGCCCTCATGAGCATGTTCATGTCTACGAAGGGCTAGCGAGAGGAAGTCCTAAATCAAGATACGCTCAAGGGAGAAGATTCTCATAAACCCAGTACCCAACACAAGTACCCCGAGCAGTAGAATGATAGAATGAAAGCCGTGGTGCAAGCATTGGAAATAAAACTAATTAAAGACTCTGAAGCGGTCAACGTGGATATCGGGCACTATGCCAAGTAGTCAATGATTGCTGCGGTCGAATCGTAAGGCCAGGATTAAGGGAATCGATATATGCCAAGGACGCTGCGGAAGCGGAATCACTGGCCGTAGCCGTCTCCATCAAGACCGAAGACCAACTGGGGAAGCCATCGCATATAGTGACAGACTACCAATATCTCCCCAGGAGCTACTTTGATTGCACACCTCATGGAAAGGCCACCACACATTTAAGCACACTCTCCCACTGACACAGAATAACATGGATACATGAACAAGAAGGGAAGGACTACCAATATCTTCTAGAAGCTATCTCGCTGGCGCACTTCATGGAAAGGCGAGCCCACTTTTAAGCGCCCTTTCCCACCGACACAGAACAACATGGATATATGAACACGAAGGCCTAGACGGAAAAGAGGTAGCGAATAATCTAGCCAGATCTATCACAACCTGAGCGAATTCCCATCACTACCTAACATAGGACAGTACGGTGACAGCCTAAACCCCTTACGGCTAGAAAGAAGACACTTCTCGTCACCGTACAAACTATCCTCTCTGAACGACATAGATTGGGAAGAATACGAACACAATTCCTAATCTGCACATATTAAAAAAGGTTAGTCTCACAAACTACCCAGGTTACTGTCCTTTGTGCGGAGCAAGCCCCCACGTTGTATAAGTCTTCCGAGTGGCAGGACAAACCACCTCGAACGTTAAACGTGCCATACTCGACGTGCCAGCAGTGGAAGGTGGCCCTTACCAGAGATAACCTGGACCAGCAATCCTGGATCGCCCAGCTATCCCGCAAGTCAGCTGCCGCCAGCGGTACCCTGGGTTCGGGTACCGACAACACAGCTCCTGCAAAATCTTCTTTTTCGATGGAAGTTTTCTCTATTTCTCTCTATTCCAGCTTCTATTTAACGGGACTGTGCTTTTTAAAGGAAACTAAATATTGAAAGTAGTTATCTCGAAATGGCTTGAATTACGCCACCAGTGGACGCGCCAATCAGTATGCCTTTATTTTGTTTTGCTCCTTAACATAAAACCAATAATCGCGAACGCACTGTAACAAGAAGAGAGAAATGGAAACATTTCAAGCAGTGCACTTGAAAAAGCATCAGATTAGAAGGGGCGTGTCGTCTTGCAACCTCGCCTTTCTCAGAACACTTGTCGGTGGCGCTGTTCTCGGAGCACAGTTGCTAACCCTGGAAATGATGGCATGCAGGAGTAGGTGTTAGTTTCATAAATTAAATATGTTCTGCTATAAATGTAATACATAAAACAGAAATAATGATTTGGGCTTTCTTTGATAATCGCTTTTATGCGTTGCTTGCGCGAAATTATTCAGAAAAAGGACGCAAATTGTGAAGTTTTTGTAGAGGGCAGGTTCTAATTTTGAGTTTAGAGTAGAAGGGCAAAAAGAGTGGGCGTTGTGAAGAGCTTGTGATAAATCTCAGGTGAACTTTTATTTGTTGATTAGCAAAATCAATCAGACCGATATTTTCTTATAGGCGTATAACTGTGCAAACGGGGGCAAATGTCCATTAGCGCATTATCGGTGTGCGCGATGCAAGGCATAAAATCCAAAGTCTCAGGTCTACAGGAGTGACAGTATGAGGCTCCACGACGACAAATTTGGTCTTGCACGCTGAGGAGCTCATTTGCTACCTTTTTCAGGTTGAGAAAAATGAAAATGATTCCAATATGTAAGAGCATTCGCAAGTATTCTACAAAAGAACCAGCAAAAGGCCTTAAGCACCCATAGAATCCTTTTGATGGCCTTGTTCATGCGCTAATAATGAGTTTCCGTTGTTCTAGCACCAGACTGTGGCCTCAAAATGACTATCATAGAAGAAGAGGGCTACGCGGCTGGCCACGGCTGTTTCAGTTGAGGACGTCACGCCGAAAGGCGGATGTTTGTGGTGTCAAAATGAAAGATCATGACGGCAGCTTTTGAGCAAATTAACAGGCTATAAAAATGTGGCGTCGAATAATGTGGAAGTGTAACGTTAGTAGGTGCTAAACCTAAATGAGGATCGTGAGCATGCTATATAGGTAGGAGCTAAGGTTCGAAAGATTCCAACAAAACACTCACTTTTGGTACGATGGTCTCTGTCGGATCGATTTGCTCAGAATGAGACCGGCGCATCGTCATTGTGCTTGCCTCGGAAGGATGTATCTCGAGAACCGTAAGAGAAGACGAATGCTGCTTCAAAGCCTGGGTACTTCCCTGCTTCTTCCTGCTGACATTGATGGCTCTAGTCGATAGGTTCCGTCCAATTTGCATGGGTGTAGTACTCTTGGCTGCAACTGTGCTGCACTTCGGGCTTGCTGATGAAACCGTCTTGTCACAAGATGGTGACGCTGTCATTCCAGTTATAGAGCTTTTCATGCCGGAAACTTCAATCTGCCTCGGAGAAGTCATTGATTGCAAAGAGCCAGCTCTTTTTGCAGCGTAGTCTGGTGATGTAATTGGCGAAGGGGGCGTTAACTGTGGTAGCGTCTCTCTCCGATTTTTCCCTTGCTGTTGCAGGAGAGACTGCGATGTCAGGGAAGTAAAGCCCGACGGCTGAATTTCCCGGGAGGTCGTGTATGCTAGTTTCGAGTGCGATCTCTTCTTGTCGCTTTGTTCTACGCTTATCGGAGACAATCGTCGCGCTAAGTCTGACGGTACTTTTCTGGTATCCACCGGTGTGTCCTGACGCAGGGACTGAAAAGGGTGGGGCGACAAATGGGTGAATGACCTTGAGAGAATGGAGCCGGAGCCTAATTTGGTAACAGACGCGCTGTTTTGGCTTGGTTGCAGCAAAAATCGTTCGGGCGACGTCAAAGACGGTTGCTTCGTCAGACACCTGTCAGAAGAGCGCAATGCGCGCGCTGAAGACACAGACTGAAGTGCATTAGAGTCGATGAGTTTTAACGTGCTCTCTGGGAAAGGCTTGAATTCAAGGGGTCTGCTTAATGAGTTCATTGGCTCTGGTGATTTGATATGAGGAGGCTCAATATTGATTGACATGATACCAATTGAAGTAGCCTGGGAGCTGCTATACATTCCGCTGGAGCCAGTCGATGACCTGGAATCCTGTAAATTTTGCTGTTTCAACGCTTGTATTTCTCGGGACCACGCGTCATGCCCGCTGAAACTAGGTAAAAGCGCGCCTCCTCCATTCTGCAAGCCGGTACCATCGTCTACCACCATGTGAGACTGGCTCCAGGCATCGATGTCAGAAGACAAAGAAGGTGACCGGTATAATGGCACGCATCCGGGCATTGGGAAGCATACAGACCGAACTTTTTTCATCCTTCTTTGACTTACGACGTTCTGTGGTGAACTCTGCCGTCCGGATCTGTCGTGGCGTCTATCGGTGACGCTGGTATTTGAAAGACCGGACGTAGCGGACCCCTGCGGTGCTTGTCTGTAGCTAACCACTGGCGACGGTGGGGCTGGGGTTGACACTGCCGGTCTGGAAACACTTATCTGGCCCGCACTGCCGCAGCTCCATGAGCACGGGTTCTGCTGTTCCAAGGAGCTGTGCCATCCCATACAGCGGCCCCCGCGCAGCCTCGACGCCGAGCTGGCTTTCTTTGAGGACTCACTCAGCGATGTATTACGCCACATGGCAATTTTGAAGGCAAACGCACACCGAGCACTTTACACAGCAAACAAACTTTCTCTTCTTTAACCTCCCCTTTATTTTCTTTCGCTTCGTTTCCTCCTCTTAAGAGATCTTAAACCTTCATGCGTGGACGTAACGCAAATTTGAAGGCCTTAAAATATTTTCTGTTTCCATATTAAAAAATTCAGCGAAAACAAAACTTGATAAAAAAAATAGCTCTCGTCGTGCATTCAGTTTGTCTGATATCATTACAAGATAAGACAAAAATAAACGTCAGATATTGTTTTTTTGTTATTATTTGGCGTGTGTGTTCAATATAATCCAATAAATAATGTGACAAATGAAAGATTTATTCGTGCTCAAGAATGTAAGTGAGAATTATTTAAAGCCTCACAAGCAGTGAGGAGGAGGAAAAGGAGACAAAATGTTCACCCTGAACATCAGGCTGACTACGCACACTGCTGGAAAAATGCATCTCCCATATCTCTCCACTTTACCCTGCCCGGAGCCCCCTGCGCACACCCTGTCTCCCCGAAACTTAGCCTTATACGCCCATCTAACTTTCTCCCGCCATGTGTAACGCTTGCCTTCTTTTAATATCGAGTCTGACACCCATATACTCCGATACAATCGGTTATACTGTCTTCGCAATACAGGCTCTTTTCAAGTTCATTTCTTCCTCTAGATTGCAGCTATGATGACATTATCCCCGTTTGTTCGCTGAAGAACTCAGCCCTCTGCCTGTGTCTGAAATTTATACCTATCATTTTCATTTCCATAGCACGACTAGATGCCAATCTGCAGAAGAACTGCGGAAATATTGCACTACCTGTGCTTTCTAACTGTGTGCATAAAATGCCTTATAGCATCAATATTTCGAGGTGATGCACATTACACAACTTTATTATTTAAAATAACTGGTGTGACATGAAATATCAGAAAGGTTAAAGGCTGATTTTCTTATTCTCGTTACTTCTGACAGATAAACTTAGGCGATAAAAAGACAAGGAAAATGCTCTGCCTCAAAGAACTAAAAGGAGTGTTTTTGGGAAATGATAGTCGAGAATGCTTTTTAGTTAACACTGAAATACAGAACACATCACAACATAAGCTAAGAAAAACATGAATAATGCGTAAATATTCCTTTCATTGTTTTTAGAAAGAGCATTTGGTTAAGTTTAGACGCTTAAATCATAACGATACTGTATAACCGGGCGAGGCCTCTGGAAGTATGATAAATGTAAATTTATACCTTAGGAGCTCTTTTAGAGAGTATTGAGTAAGGGGGATAATAAGGCAAAAGGTGCACATGGTGACAAATGCGCTAGGAAAAAAATAAGTATGGACAGAGCAGAAATGCAACTTCATGCAGCATAATCTGCGTACAAGCGCTCACAAGACACTTTACAATCTGGTGTGAAGACGATGGGATAGAGAAGATTATTATAGAGTGACGTAGAGTAAAGCAATGCACATGAACTGTGTAACAAAATTCGTGCCTGCCCTGACTTTCCTCTCACTTTAACGGCCGGGACGCCTATGTTCTTAAGGAACACGCGAAGGCTGGGCGAAGATTTCGACCTCCCGCATGGGAAGTCCACCTCGCACCGATGGAAGGTAACCAAAGGCCATTTTATTCCCTGCCTTTTAAGATCGCCAGGTTTCGAGCAAAAGGGCACTGTTGTAGAGCGTCACGTGGCCGCAGGAGACAACACTTGCGGCTGAACGATGGCGGCCGCTTCAAAGAACAGTCCACTTGTAGATGAAAACCGTGGCGCCCTCCGCATACGCTTCTTATTAGGACCGCGGTTTCTCTCGTTTTCCTTTAACGTTTCTTTCGGTACTTTTTTCCTTTAGACATCTGCGTATTGTTTTCACTCGGTGGCTTAATAGCTCCCTGGTTCCCGACGAGGACGCTGCGAAGGAAAAACGCGAGCCGAGCAGTTTTCTTCGGCAAGTCGGTGCGTGCTGTCGTGCGTGGAGTCAGTGAGGGATGTAGTTGGCAAGCGAGCCTACGGCCGTGCTCTTGTGTGGCGGGCGCGGTGACCGGGCCACGAGGACTTTTGGGTCAAGATCGCCCTGCTACTGGACACCCCATCAGCTACGCAACGAGCATCCGCAACCCGGAGCTCCCTTCGGCCGGTCCTCACCACTACGCAGTGAGGCCACCGTTTCTCTCCGCTCTCTCCAACTTGTCTCTTTGTTCCCTTCGCTCTTTCTGTTTCTCTTCTTATCTTCTGTACAATATCCCTTTACTCGCGTAATATTGTTTTATTGTTATTATCCTCGTGTTTCCTTCCTCATATTAGCTGGTTTTTTGGGGTGATAGTTTTGTTTTTGTGATTGTTTCGGACCATGATAACTGATGCTTTTTTTAGGCCTGAGGTCAGCGGCTTATCAGGCGTGGCCCGTATAATAATAATAATAATAATAATAATAATAATAATAATAATAATAATAATAATAATAATAATAATAATAATAATAATAATAATAATAATAATAATAATAATAATAATAATAATAATAATAATAATAATAATAATAATAATAATAATAATAATAATAATAATAATAATAATATTAATAATAATAATAATAATAATAATAATAATAATAATAATAATAATAATAATAATAATAATAATAATAATAATAATAATAATAATAATAATAATAATAATAATAACAATAATAATTGGTTTTTGGTGGAAAGGAAATGGCGCAGTATCTGTCTCATATATCGTTGGGCACCTGAACCGCGCCGTAAGGGAAGGGATAAAGGAGGGAGTGAAAGAAGAGGCCCGTATCGCCGGTAAGCAGTCCGAACCTTTTGCAAAATCCAGTGCCGCTCTGGGCCAGTGTCCGAGCGCCATAACTTATTATGGGCCTAGTATGGCGCCGTGCATTGGGATACAGCACACTAGGATTAATACCGGGACGCGGCACTGTTTTTTTTTTTGGGAGGGGGGTATGAGCCTCCATTAAAAAAAATAGTAACCATAAAAAAGGCGGCATGGAGTAAAAAAGAAACAAAAAAAGCTGCGAATAAATTTCTTTGCAGAAGGATACAAACCACACACCTTTTGAATACCTGTCCGACATGCTTACCACTACGGCATATCGACAACGTTATTTCGTTACCGCTAGGAAATAGTGCCGAAAAGTAGCACGCTTATGGCGTGGTGTAAGCATGCTACGCCATATCGACAACATGTGAAGGCGAGTATATTTCTACTTTTCAAAGTGAAGTCTGCCTAAATAGTGCAGCGCCGCTGGCTGAAATCATGAAGTTGCTCCTGCGGCTAAACGATTACCGCTGAAGGAGCGCTGAAGCTGCTTGCCGGCTCTCGAGATTTGCAACTGGTGTTCTGAATATCAACGCGCACAGTAGTCAGCATGAAAACATTTTAAAATGACTATTTTCACAGCGCTGGGTGTTTGGCAGTGCTTTTGCACCATACACGGAATTTTGGCTACACACGGAGCTCCGGCGCAAAACGTATTGGATTACTGCACGGCGTAGCTTCACAACCGGCCTATGGAGCAGCGAAGGCCAATTTTTACTCCCAATTAAGCCTCGTATAGATTTCAACACATCAAGAAGCGTTGGGTGATTGACGGCGCAGCATTGGCACTCAGGGAATTAAACAGTACGACAGTGAAAATCACACAGGAATTAGCGGATCTGTGCATGCGCTGCGCGCTCTTTCTTTTTTTTTTACAGACTGGTTCATCGTTCAGCGGACTGTTCTTTGTTTTATTTTATCACTTCTGATTGGTTTGGCTCGATTGGAAAGAGGGTTAGCGTTAGCGATCGCTAATTCGTAGGCTTCGTTAGTATCCTGAGATGAAGCTAGCTCAGCATATTTTGGCAGTAGCCGCTGTATTTCAGTGCGTTCAAGCATACATGATTCAAGTTTGCGGCGACAGCCTGCATTTCATCTTTCGGTTTTTTTTTTTGCAGTTTATTCGCCAATTCCTGTTCTGGGGATATGCGCTACGTCGATTGCGCTAGCTTATGAACTATCAACTCACCCATCTAAACACTTGAAATAGCAAGGAATTCTATTCATTTTCAAACTGAGACTCCAAAAAAGAGCGCTTACTGGCACAACATTGTTTATTTGCATGATGTCTCGGCTCCCATTTTCCGGAATGCCGGCTATTTCCAAACTGACACTGGCACCAGGGCGCTCCTAATGAAAGAAGCGCTTGTTTCAAATACATGAATAATACAGCAGTGTTAAATCCAGCGTGCCAAAGCAAATTCGAGCGTTTACCTCTATCCTGGTAGCGAAAACAGTGTCTTCCTATTCCAGCTTAAGTGAGATTCGCCGACACCGAGTGTACTCAGCCAAAACCAGCGCGAAAAACATACCAGTCTCGAGCATGAAAACGCTGGAGGACAGTGGTTTTTGCAATAGGGAAAAGTCTTCTTTTTCACGTGGCGTCGAGATGTTTCTCGCTCCGCCCCCTCCAATCTTACTGAGAATGCAGCGGTAACCACGATGACCCGATTTTTTATAATTTCGGCGCTAATCAAACATCTGCTCCCCCCTGAAGTCTTCTCGAAACCCTCCTCCGTGAAGAGAAAAAAGAGCGGGAGATCTAGGTAGAGTTTATAAGAGTTTCCCGCATCTTATCAAGGCATACGGCCCAGAACGCCTGCAGCCATTTTTGGTTCATCGTTTTCAGTGCGAAAACGCACTGAGCGTTGTCTGCGGTCTTCAAAAGTTTTTCCCTTATAAAAATCGGTGTGTTGTTTTAGTGATCGTTTCATGGACTTCCGTCAACACAGTCAATAACATGGCAACAAAATGGTCATACACCTTATTGTTGGCAAATTTTTGCGTAGTATCCCACCTTTTTTTGACCACTTGTTGAAATTTGTTGAGTGGAGAAGTTGTTGTCCTTTTGTTGATGCACACAGAAAGATAATCTTGCTGATCCGCTGTTCAACGGTTGTTGAGTTGAGAAGTTGTAATTTTTTGATGCACACATAGAGGCAATCAATCCTGCTGGAAGGGCAGTTAGTGGCAGGAAAGTTAGTGGCACACGTACTTGCATGTACTTCAAGACGTACAGGAAAAAAATGCTAAAATTTCTTTTATTCGGAAAACATCACAGGTGCACGACTGGAGCCGAAAAACTTAAAATTAAAAAGGATAAACTAATCAAGAGATATATGTTGCGGCGGGTGAATGTTGCTGCCAGCTCATTACAGTAGAACCCCGTTTTTACGATCCTCACTACTGCACTTTCCCGACTGTTACGTTTTTCTTTCCCGGTCCGGTGAAAAACGTATGAACGGGGTTCCATGCTATAAGGCGTGTCAGGTAGACTACGAGGCAATATTTCACATGGCCCGCTCTGGCGTTGCTACGACCGGCTTATTGTTGAGGCGAGCCAGGCAGCTCGCCAGGCTATTCTTTTAGTGGCCTGCACTGGCATCCGGAAACTTCCTGCATTTAAAGCCTGGAAACAAATGCAGCAAACTGATGTTGAACATGTAAAAAAATCTTGTGCGAAAGCATTTGATGTGTGGTATCGCTCTCACATTTCTGCAACATTCATATATGCCTTTCCCAAATCAAGGTTGAGGTGAGGTTGAGGTGTTGAATGCTACATGTGGGGTTAGCCTTGCTTTATCTGCCGGCAATTGCTCCACCGAAGCGTCCCTTCGATATTAACAATGCCGCATCTACCCCGCTAAGCGCACAGTTTCTTATAATAGCACACATTCTCTCCAGCAGTCACCATCTATGCACACAATCAATCCACACAGTTCACATCACAGTCCACTCCAGAAGTCACCATCTATGCACATATTCAGTCACAGTAGAACATAGGCCATTGTAGTGCCACGCACCATACACACATTCACTCACAGTATAACGTAATCCACTCCGTAAGACACCATCTACGCACACATTCAATCACAGTAGGCCATAGTCCGTTCCTGCTGTCACCATTTAAAAACAAGATCCGTGTTGTGCAGAAAGGTTAAAAGAAGGCGTGCAGCCTCCCTTCTGCATGTCTCGTTTCCACTCGGGTAGACAATGTCCTGCACTGTGTTGTGACGGGTTTCTGTCTTCTTGAAGGAAGCGAACATCACATGCCTTTCCGCGTTGTACTCTAGACAGTACATAATATAATGTTCGATATCCCCGCACACACCACATAATGAGCAGAGCGGAGACGATGCTATGCCGGTCTTATGCATCCATGCAGGAGTGCGAGCAGAGGCCATGCGAATTCGATGTAGAAGGTTTGCCTGAGATCATGTCAGTCCCTTTGTCACACATGGCTTTGTGGGACGCACTCCACAGGGTACTGAAGTGATCGAGCACCATATTTTTGCAGAGACTTTTCCCATCTTGAGGTACTTTTTTTGATGGAATCCTTGAGAGAGCTTTATGGGCGATACTATCTGCCACCTCATTACCGTTGACTCCTATGTGAGAGGGCACCTACTGGAAATGTAGAGTAAAGCCTCTGCTGTACAGATTCTGCGCCAAGCGCAGAGAGCTTAAAGACAAGACGTCAGTAGCGAATCCGCACTCTAACCTCTGAAGGGCAGATTTTGAATCAGTTAGGATGACAACAGGTTGAGCCGGACAAGACCCTAACTTCCGTAAAACCGCCTCAATAGCAACACTTTCAGCCGTTGTGAAGGATACGACAGCAGTACAGCGTTCGGACCACTTACAGTCCAAAGAAGGAATGTAAAAAGCCGCTGCGCTAGCTTTTTTGACCTTGTCCACAGAACCATCCTTGAAAATTTGAAGATGGCAGGCATACTCTGTTTCCAAGTATTGCAGTACAAGCGAACGCGTTGCTGCCAAAGGAGAGCTGCGCTTTGTGCTGACATGAGGAATTGTGACCTTACAGTCGAGGGTCGGAAAAGACCAGGGGGGTTTCAATCGTTTCCTTTGCCTTCGGACATTAAAGCCTAAAGAACTAAGAGTATTGACTGCCAAGTAAGCCTTCGACTCATATCTCTTGCAAAACCGCTGGAGAAGGAATCGCCCAGCTACCGTCTCTCCTAAGCGGTCAAGATGCATTAATAGTCTCTGAGAAGCGATAAGGCTAAGAGGTTTCGATAGGGACTCATGAAGTACTGCCTTATTCGCAGCCGCCTGGGAACTCCAATTGCTCTTCTTAGGCCTTTTCTGTGGACAACTTCGAGACGCTCAAGTTGTGATGCCGAGGGGGAAATTAAAGGTAATTGATACAGTAACCGGCTGACCACCAGCGCTTCATGAAGTTTGACAATTGAAGAAGGATGGTTTCCCCATTGCTCACGTGCAACTCTACGGATCACATTGAGACGAGAAGATACAGATGAAACAATCGTGTCTACAGCTTTTCGCCACTGTAGACGGGAGTCAATAATGAGGCACAGGAAACGCGCGTGGTTGAATTGACGGATGCAAGAGTGACCGAGGTCTATCTTCAACCGCGCTTGACGTCTTCCTACACTTGGAAACAGAATAAAGCCGGATTTGTCCACTGACAGAGACAACCCCACACCTTGAAGGTAAGCTTGTGCTGAAAGTATAGCCTGTCGAGCTATCAGGGCTAATCGCTTGTGTTGGTAGCCAGTAATCCAAATACAGATGGCGTCAGCATAAAGTGACATACGCACTTGCCTGCAACTTTTTTTCAATGAATCGGGTAGGCCAGCCATTACGGCGTTTAAGAGCGTGCGGGAAAGAACACTTCCTTGAGGCACACCTCGTGATAGAACCCTTTCGGTGCTTAACGTACTCCCTAACCGTACACGAACCGCGCGATCACTTATAAATTTTTAAATGAATCTTACCATATGGCCCTGTATGCCCATGCCTTGTAAACTGTTTAGAATTGAGCTCTGAAGCGCGCTGTCGTAAGCTTTCGCAACATTAAGAAAAATGGCTAAGGTGGAAAGGCCGAAAGCTCTCTGGTGTTCAATGTGACTGATCAAGTCTAAGACGCTATCTTGGGCACTAAGACCTCGGCGGAATCCTGTCATACATAATGGCAGTGCCTTGCTGTCCTCAAGCCACCATGATAAGCGTTCATTTATCAGCTTATCCATCAACTTAGCTACACAGGAGGTCAATGACACAGGGCGATACGAGGCAAGGTCTGTCACGTCTTTTCCAGGCTTCAGTACTGGAACTACATGTGCCACCTTCCAAGACAGAGGAACATCGCCGGTCTCCCAAACTCGATTGATGAAGTTGAGGAGCTCCTTTTTGAGTTGCAAGGGCAGATTATTCAGCATTTGATTGGTGATGCCGTCGGGACCTGGTGAACACCGGCGCCGCAGGCCACTGAGCGCAGTCTGAAGCTCACGAAGCGTGAACGGGACGTCCATGATAGACCTGGAGGAAGCAGGTGGTGTATATATATCTATTCTAGAATCAGCGCGTACGAGTGCGTCTGCAAATTCCTCTGCCAAGCACCCAATAGGTTTTTCCTTGCGTATTGCAAGAGCTTCAAAAGGCTTCGAAGGTCGAGATTCTGCAGCAAGGCTGCCAATAACTCGCCATATTCTCGTTATCGGTGAGAACACAGTCAAACTAGCACAGAATGAGGCCCAGTGCGACCTGTACAGCTTGTTCGTGTGCCGTCTAATAGCAGAATTCAGCATATTGCAGGTCGTCTTCAGTTGCCTGTCGTCCTTCTTCCGCATGAGTTGGCGCTCCGCCCTTCTTCTCGCTGCACAAATGTTCCTGAGTTTTAAATCCGGGGCCGGAAAATGATCACGTAACTTGACCGCCGTAGTTGCTGCTAGGTTACTAGAAAGCATTTTGTCAACAACATCACCAGAAACACGTTCTAGGTGCTTTCTGTACTTGTCCCAGTTGACCACGTTGCTAATTTTAGGAATGCGTACGAAAGTCGGCAGCAAACACAAAAATCGGATAGTGATAACTTCCCTTGAGGTCAGGCGCTGTTGACCAACTCACGCGGACGTCAAATGAATGCAGTGTCAGGTCTATAGCTGTCGCTGAGGCTGGAGGCCGGAAAAAAGTGGGGCTTCCGTTTTTGGCAATACACAGGTCCAAACTGTCAATAACCTCTACAAGTTTGCGTCCACGGGAAGCTGTGTTCCTGTCACCCCAAACGGCATGATGGGCATTGAAATCCCCACAGATGATTCTAGGTGCTAGGCAGCGGTCGCAGAGCTGCTGTAGAAACAAATCTAATGCTACCTTCTTCCGCGGAGACACGTACACGGATGCAATAGAAAGGGTTCTAGAGCCGAGCTGTATTCTCACAGCCGCTACCTCAATGTCATCCGTGCAAAGATCGGCAACGCTTAGAGAAACATGTGGAATTTCTCTTCTTATGTAAAGCATAGCACTTCCTGCAGGAAATGACTTTATGCTGCAGTTTTTATGGCCGACATATCCAGTCAAACATCTCCCGCTTGACAGGCCAGCTTCTGACAGGGCCAATACTGGAACACAAGTCTCTTTCAAGAATAGTTTTAGTTCAGCTAACCGACTTAAAATCCCAGCGCAGCTCCACTTCAATATAAACGGCACATTTCGGTGCATATGAGATCCACGAGGTTTAGCCCCATCCATTTTAGTTCGCAAGGAAGTTTGCTGCGAAGATGAAAATTAGGGACTCAAAAGAAAGCACCAGCTGTAGGAAGTTCTTCAGGTTACCAGGCGCCATCGCTGGAACACGTGAACGCAGGGCCCCAAACAAGATATCAAGAATGTCAGACATACCTCGATTTTTGAGCTCCTTATTTTGCGCAACGCACTCACTTACAACATCGTCAAAAGATGCCGACGGGGACACACTCTTGGCCGCAGTAGCTGGTTTTTTTGTCACTTGTGCATATGAGGGTCCCCCTTGCCGTGGAGTCTGGCTGTGATCCGGCCGCTCAGGAACATGGACATTTCTTGCTGGAGGTCGAACAGTCGACTCGCGCGCACTGGGCCTTGGCGTCTTGCTGGACTCAGGTCTCTTAGGGACATTGTTGGGCAACGCAACAACATCAGACTCCAATACTGGGAACTCGTCTAATCCTGGGACAGGCGTCTCAGTCGGTGGGGATTTTGGACCAGCAATAAAGGACATCCGACGGTGCAGAGCGCTCACACGGAAGGGGCAGCCTCCGAAACTCGCTGGATGATCGCCACCGCAATTGGCGCAAGCAAAATCTGCCCTGCAGGTTTTAAAGTCGTGGTCGCCTCCGCACAGCTTACAGCGTCAATCCTTTGTGCAAACTTTGGCCACGTGGCCAAACCGTTGGCATCTAAAACACCGTAGAGGAGCTTCAGTGAAATCTGCAACTGCGTGTTTTGTGAATCCCAGATCAATTTTTTCGGGGCGCTCTGAGTTGGGAGCGAATGTCATCACGATAGAGTTGGTAGGTTTCGCAGCCCATTCTTTTCCTGGAGACGACACACGACGCACAAGTCGTTTCACGCGCAGCACACCTTGTGGTTTCAGATAATCAAGTAGGTCGCGTTCTGAATACCACTTTGGTACACCCTTAATAACACGGGTGTTCTTCATGCAGGAATGGGGCAACCGCACGTTAACTTTGATGCCAGACATCTGAGAGCTCTGCAGGAGCTTGTCAACCTGCTCTTCTGTCGAGACATTCAGCTGGAGAGCCCCGTGCATGGTGAACCGTCTTCGAATCGGAGCTGATCCCAGCAGTGATTGAATGGCGCGAAAAGTAAGATGGGATTCTTTTCTCTTAAATCAACCCCCTTTTCGGTGGGCTCAACCACTACCGGGATCCCTACCGTTCGTTGCTTGCGATGGTTCACCAACTAGAAGCCCTCGTTGTACACATCAGCCATATCGGCCACTGACTCGTCACCGTCCACGATCGTTGACTGAGCCCTACTAAGAGATGAGGTCTCGCTGGACGCGTGGTCGAGTTCATGTTCTGGAAATCAACTCGTCCTTTCCTTATCTTAAGTACAGTAACTCTTGTTTGCTCCATAAATCAATAAGCAATGATATAATAAATCCAGCCATATATCTCTCAACTGTGCAATGTGAAGCTATTGCTAATAAGGGCAAATATGAATTAGTTACTTTAGGCAGTCTTAACTGATATGTTTCACAATAGTGGGAATAGTATTTTTGTATGCGTGCATGCAATCTCGAATTTCAAGGCATTCAGCAGCTGCTTTGTTTCAACATGCGTCATTTCTCATTCTTTCCTATTCTTTTCTTCTTTTACATACCATTTGGTTTATGGTTTATGAGGGTTTAACGTCCCAAAGCGAGACAGGCTATAAGAGATGCCGCAGTGTAGGAATCCGGAAATTTCGACCACCTGGAGTTCTTTAATGTGCAGTGACATCGCACAGTACATGTGCACGGGCTTTTAGAATTTCGCCTCCATCGAAATTCGACCGCTGCGGCCAGGATTGAACCAGCGCCTTTCGGACCAGCAGCCGAGTGCCGTAACCGCTCAGCCACCGCGGCGGCCACAAAACCATTTGGTGAGGTCTTGCTATATGTTTCATGCTAGGTGTGCGCGAACATTAGAATGTCGGCTTTATATGGTTTGGTATATGGGGTTTAATGTCGCAAAGCGAGTCAGGCTGTGAGAGACGCCGAAGTGAAGGGATCCGGAAATTTGGACCACCTGGGTTCTTTAACGTGCGTTGACATAGCACAGTACATGTGCCTCTAGAATTTCGCCTCCATCAGAATTAGACCGCCACAGCCAGGATCGAACCTGCGTCGTTCGGGTCAGCAGCCGAGCACCATAACAACTGAGCCATTGCGCTTGACATTTGAGAAAATCTCGAGGAGTCAAATAGTGCATTTTTGTAATTATTCGACCCGAATCGAATTGGTTATGAACTTTTGAAAACTTATAGAACAATTGGCATAATGTTCGAATAAGGCTGTGCATAGTATATTTCCTCGATGACTGTTCACTCAATTAACAGGGCACGCACTGATGCTGCGTACCAGCCTGCGGTGATCAATATCTGCGTGATGAAGGGTCCAGTGCCATTACATGGTCCATTCGTGCGGCACCATTCGTAATGCACATTTATGGCCTCTAAGACGCGACAACGCAGCAACGCTTCGGCAAGTTTAGCAGCCATGGAGGCCATGCCTCAGATATGTTTTCGCCCCTCTCATGTCCTTAGCAGTGGCTCTAGTTTATTCTGTATTGCTATGAATAAGAAAATACATTCTGTACATGCGTAACTTGACGTTCATATAGTTAACAGAATGAATTCGTGTGGTGGCTCCTTAGTAGAGATTAGTGTTGCGTAATTTAGCAGCTATAGCTTTAACTCCGTAAGTTAGCATCGTACTGCAGCGCCGCCACAATCATATCAATGTTTAGCATTATTCTTCCGTTTTGTACGAGTCTTTGCAAAAGTTGCAAATATTGGCAAAAATATTCTATTCGTATTCAACTCAGTAGGCCAGTTACGCTACTCATGTTTAATTAAAAAAAGTAATATCTGCACACCTGCAGTTTGCATTACTGTTTTGTTTGAAAAAAAAAATGTCAAGTGCTTTCAACCTAAGATATTGATTTTTTTACTCCCAGCTATAGGAGTTCTAAAATATAAATGGGCAGTTTAGATTTTTAAACAATGTTTTAGATGGCTGCTTACATAAAGATATGTCTGAAAAGGACACTTACCAATTACTGCCTAGAGCGTCTCTTGGTCCAGAGGCCTGCGTTTTGAGTGAGTACGTGTGTTCTGCTGCCCGAAGAGAGAGCTAGCTGCCTTGCTGCTCCTCAAGCGAAAACAGCTGGCAGAGCAGTGCACGGGCATATTTACAAGGCCCACTGTTCGAATATTTGAACAGCTAGCTCTAGCACCGATTTGTCAACCAGCACACCACCGCCAATATCAAACTGCAAATACAAAACATGTTACACCTTTGTAACTAAACCATTCACAAGATAGCAAATTAACAGAACAAAGATTTATAGAAGGCTTTGTTTTACAGTGACCACACAGAAACTGCTACTTAAAGAAACATGCTCCTGCTTTGGGGTTGTGCCATAAGAGACGGTATAATTGATTAATTTATTTTAAATACTGCTAGTCTGAATACAAGACTGTAGGAGGTGGGAACTCAGTACAATACAAAGTTCAAAATAATAAAGATAAATTGCTTCCTGCTTATCAAAACAAACAGAACTTTGAAAATAAGTGTTATGTATCTACTAGTAGACAGGTTACGAAAAAATATCTTAAAACTTCAGAACAACAGAAAAAAAGAAAACAAGTAGAGCAGCAGTCATTCCTGCCAGTAAGCATGCTAGAAAAAGAAGGTAGCGGGTCCCAATGGTCCACACAACCATCCATAAAGATAACATATCAAGCAATGGCGACAAGTAATGGCTGCGGAGTCATCTGGGAGAATTGAGGGCTATGTCTACTTTACTGATTTTTGAACGATTCTAATCTTGAGGTGAATGAAGGTCGTCATAGTGAGCTCGCACTACTAATCAATGGATTGAGTTAATTTCATTCGCTGATGGCTAAAGGAAATAAGGAATGCTTGAGAATGCTGGTTTGACATGAGTATTCACTCCGCGTACGCGAATGCTTGTGCCGGAATTGCAGTGATTTTGAGAAGGATGAATATTTAGACACATTTACACTATAGCTGTTGTGTAATAATTGACTATAAAACTTCAGGCGAGATTCTTTTGCCTTAGGAGATAGTGATGGAAGGCCAGATGACACGGTGATATCGGTAGGAGAGTCAGAGGATTTGTATTTGTTATGAATGAATCTTACAGCATTTCGTTGCACTCTCTCAAGCTGAGTGACGTTAGTGATTAATTTTGGGAACCAAAGAAAGCTTGCGTATTGCGAAATCAGTCTTACAAGGGCAGTGTAGGCAAAAACACTTGGTATATTGGGGGGCTAAAAGTAAGCAACTTCTAAGGAACAACACCTTTCGCAAGGTGGCGGAATATAAATATGGCCAAAAATATAAATAATCCAAATATAAATAACACAAAAAGAGTCAATTGTGATAAACTGGTCATCACAAAAGCCTAATTTGCATCCAGAGATTATGTAGCAAAATTGAAAACAATTTGAGAGTATCTTCCGAGGTAAAAGTAGCTCAAGAACAACCACGTACAAAGGAAACGAGGCAGTAGTAGCATTAAGCTCCCATTTAAAGGCGTATGGCAAGAAAAAATTGAGTACTCACAGCGAGATATGACATGACCTCAAAACCAATTTAACAACAAAAAAACCTGCGCGGTGGCTCAATGGTTGAGGCGCTCATCTACTGAGCCGGAGTACCCAGGTTCGAACCAGACCTTGGCCGCTGGGTTTCGATGGAGGCGAAATGCAAAGGCGTCCATGTGCTGTGCGATGTTAGTGCACTATAAAGATGTTTATGTGGATGAAATTATTCCGGAGCCCTCCACTACAGCACCTCTTTCTTCCTTTCTTCTTTCAGTCCCTCTTTTAAACCTTCCCTGATAGCGCAGTTCAATAGACGAGGGAAATAAATTAATGCAGTGGCCTTCTGAACATGACATGATGTACTTAGTCACGACAATATACAGATCCAAGCAAAACTAGACAGTAAAGCATAGCTCAGGTACCCCTGTGACCTGATGTTTCCAAAAAGGTGTGCATTTTGCAAACCAAGTTGAATGCTTTTTACTAATACGCCGTTTTTCACTACGCCCACTGCTGCTAGGAGCATGAGAAAAGGGGTCATGTTATGCGTGTCTTTTTCCGGTTTGCTTTTTTTTCTCTTTTCTATTTCTGAGTATGCGGAATATAAGCCATATATTTTGGCGAACTGATAATGTAAACACCTGTGAGTACAGCATGCATCAATGTCTGATAAGTTTCTTTCAAGCTTTGTCTAACTATGATATCAGGTAGCATGCCGAAAGGCTGAGTCAAAATGTCACTACAAGCTCTTAATTTCACATAAGTGTATTTTAGCTAGTATATTCACTGAACTTGACAGTGTCATCACCAAGCAACTTAAATGGCAAAACAAACACCAAAACTCACCAAGAACGTTTTATGGTGAATATTAACCTTTTTTTTCATTTAGCGCTTTTAGCTTTTTTGTACACAGGCTATAATTGAACTGATTCTGAAGTAGTTTGCAGTAGACGGTGCTTATTTTGCACTCAGATCTTGAGGCATTAAAAATATTGCAACTACAGTGAGAGGCCGCAGAGGAGAAGCTTACAAGAGAAGCTGACTGCAGAGGAAGTAAGAGTAAGACCAAAAGTTCAATTACTATTTCGTTTTTGAGGCGCATTCATAGCTGTACTATAGAACACTATTCATACTTTTTGACCAACTGAAGTAAGCCGCCTTTGCTGGAGCAGTCTCTGAGGGGTGCCATGTGAAACCGGCCTTACAGCAGAATGATGACATGGCTATCTTTCTGCTATTGTTGTGTGAGGAGTGCCATGTGAGATGGGTACTAGAGAAAAAAGGATAAAAGCGTTGTCCTCATGCTATAATATTGCCTTAAAACACTGCCCTGTAGCCCATTACTTCGTATTGGTATTTTTTAAAGCCTGGCTGCATTGAAGGGGGTCTCTAGTGACTCGAAAAAAGCTGGTGAGAGAAATAGAGAGGGAGAAAGAAAGTGGCTGTGCTGAGGCTATGCCGGTGTGCTCGTTGTTACTGTATAGCCTTACAGCTGAGAGGCCAGCTCTGGAGTCACTCGAGGTGTGAGAGTGCGGGTTTCCATTTTCCTTCCTTCCTTTGAGTTGTGCGGTCAGCTGCAGTTTTCTCTATCTCGGCTTAAAAAAAAAAACGTATTAATGATTCTTGCTAAAGATCACCACGAAATTTTGGAAATGATAGAATAAATGTTCCGACCACCACTAACAAAAAAAAAGAAAATTGGTTTCTTGCTTCGGATTCACACACTCCCTACATTCGAGAGCGGGGGGCTCGAATTCCTCGTTAGTAATTGGTAGGGGTTCTGAGGCCAACAGACACCCCTCTGAATTTAAGCACTGCTTCATACTGAACATGAAAGTGGCACTATCTGATGACCTATTTGACCTATGGAGAAGAGACAGAGATGTTATTTTGAATACGGGAATGGCCATACATGCCGTCAGCGTTCTGGTTCGAAGCAGGCATTGCAACAAATTGATCTCAACACAGAGGTGAAATAAAAGATTTTAGAAAACTCAATACATACTTGTGCTCTGCAATGTACGCTGAACGGGCACAGAGAAGAACAGTCCCAAATCTGGACAGTGAGACATGCTCTTCGATGAAGCTCTTCTCAGACCTCTTCATACTGAACAGCAGGCACTTCACTTCTGCACACCATCATAATTTCCAGCTGTGTATTCTTGCATCCGCAATACCTGGAACTTCCTGGTAAATATTTGTATTGATGGCATTTCACACAACTACAACAAAATGTTTAAACAGCCAGACTTGAAATATATAACTCGAATTGCTCACATTAGTTTATGATAAGCTCCGCACTACTTAGGGTATTCATAACCAATTAATTTGAAAGGGCTACAAAGCGTTCCTTTTCTACAGCTACTTCTTCGTCAACATTTAGCAGTGATTTTATTCTTGGCCGCCTGCAACTAAGAGAACTTTAAAGCTGCAGGCAACGTTACCAATGTAACACTGGTGATCGAGCAGCCAGATTCCTTGTTGGGGTATCGTTGCGACGCTTCGCTCAATACACTCAGTCGATTGCATGCCTTGACGCGTCAGCCCCCTCGCACCGTGAGCTTGACGGCTGGTGTGATCGACTAGTAGAGGTGTGTTACAACCTTAAGACGTCACATCAAATAACAATAAAGACGCACATATGCGTAGTGAATAACACAACGCTAAAGAGACCGAGCGGCGCATGCTATCGTCGGTCCGCAACGGGCCGATAGTGGCGTCAAAAACACGCGTGCAGGCAGCGCAAAATCATGCCGCACGTCGAATAATGAACAGGAAGTTCACCCTAACAAAAACCCAAAACACAGTCACACGGTTCGCTGGGCCAGCGCCTTGCAGGGCGATATCCAATTGCCACATTTACATTAATTAAGAACTCCTACGCGTACCTGGCATTTAGCAAGCGCATCTGTGCACACACCGTGTCGCGTCGCAACACATACATTGCGAACAATGACAGACCAGCATGTTGATGATTCGATGTGGAATGCGCTTTCCTGCCGGGGAAACAACCAGTGAACCACGCGCAATGCCGAAGGAAAACGAACAGGACAGAGAATCGTTCCTTCCGTTTCTTCTCGCCTTTGTGCTCGCTCGTTCATTTTCGCGCTCACAAATTGAGCGCATTCCTGCGCTACACTATGGGTCTCACCTGGAAACGAAGACTGGACGGCTTGCAGTAACCGCTTCCTTTCTTGCTTCGCGGGAAGAAAAAGTCTGCAGCGGCTTCCACGGTTGAAGTCGAACGTATTGGCAAGATGAAACGGCTCCATGCTTCTCGGCGTGGTCACTTTCTGACAAACTACGCCAACGGATGCATGCATTGCTAACACGCGGCGCAAGCTACGATAAGCAGGAAACCCAAACGCAAGTTTGATGCAACAATTCTGAAATGAAAGACACAAACAGCATCCGCACAACAGCAGCACGGACGATGGCACGGCGCGGCGTAAGGCATAGCCGGATATCAAGCCGGCATGCCCGGATGTCATAGAGGGAGGGGTTGCTGTGTCCTGCCACGTGACCAGGCAGCCATCGCGCTGGATTTGAACGGCGTTGGGAAGCACGCCAGGCGTTCGCGCGTGCCTATTAGCGTTGCGCATGTCACGGCAAACAATTAGTGCGAACTGTTACAAAATTGCAGTTAGACTAAGGTGCTTCGAGCCTCAGTGTCTTCGAGTTACCACAATCAGCCCCCTCAAAGGCACTCGAAGTTGCATTGACGCGTCATTTTCAATCGTCAGATTTCCTACAGAGACTCTGTAAACAGCGACGATATTAGACATATAATTGTTTTGATATAATGCAATTATTATTTTGTCGTGTGAAGTCATTGTTTACATATTTATTTTATAATTATGCTGAGATGCTCATGATCGAAACAGAGCGAATCAATTGGCTTCTGTGGGCAGTGTTACATGCTCAAGAGCACACCATCTCTCCGATGTGCACAATACCACACAGCAGCGCTTCGATGTGCACTTTAGTCTGGTGTACACACTAGACCACACCAACCCACCCTGGCGTGCACTTCACAGCACACTGACACACTAGGATGTGTACACCAGCACACACCAAACTAGTCTGGTATATGATTTCTATATTATCCATGCCTCTTTTGTGCAATAAAGGCATGCGTAAATAGTTGGGCAAGCAAATGTCCATGAATTGGGCACCTCTTTTTTTCTGTCTATTTGTGTAATAATATGGTTGTCCTTGTTACCTTTGCTATCAACATTTTACCGGTAGCAGTGAACCATTATCTGTTCATTTTTAACTCTTTCTGTACCATTGTGATCATATGGCAGCAACACTTATTTGCTTTCATGTGATGCATAGATCTTTGTATTTGAAGAGCACTTACCAGAGGCCAGAAGTGACCCTTATCGTCATCTTCTGCCACAAAATTGTGCCAACCGTTATATTCCCAATATTTTAAATGAACAGTGTTGGTGGACTAAACCCAAATTTTGAATCTGTCATTATCTCTTACTTCACTAGTAGACAGTTCTGAATAATGAAGCGACTAACACAAATATTGTGGGCACAAAAGAGATAGAGCTTTTAAGTATATCGCCCGTAAGTTATATCTTGCATTTTTAAATATGCAAGGAGCTTCTTTAGTTTTTGTGATAAGATGATTTTTTATTTAATTTGCACCTATGAACAAAAGAACATTGAATTATATTTTAAAGTTAACAGAATTGCATGCTTAAGGACAGATGTTTGGAAATCTCCTAACTAAATGTGACACTTCCATGGTGCTTTTTTGTACATTAAGCATGATCCCCCCTCATTTTTTCAAGATTTGGCAAGATATTGATAGTTTATCCCAAGGAAAAAGAACAGGATTGTCTCAGCCTACTTGAGTGCTAATAAAAGTTTTTTATATATGAAGGCATTGCTCCTTGAATACCTAAGCGAAATATATATTCGGCTTAGTTTACGCATACTATGCTTATGTAGTTTATTGCTTGTTTAAAAGCGCAGCTTTTGACTGGGTAAATATAAAACTTCTGGACACTAATTTTTTTAGCAGCATTGACAGTGTTGGTAAAGTTGAGTATAAATTTTCCTGACACCTGTGGAATGCAGTCAACAGCGTCGACAGTGTTGACAAGGTTAAGAATAAATTTTGTTGATGCCCATTGAATGCAGTCAAAAGCATTCACTTTGTTGACAAGGTAAGTGTAAAATTTTTTGACAACCGTTGATTGCAGTCAATGGCACTGACAGTGTTGGCTAAGTTTAATATAAATTTTATTTACTGCTGTTGACTGTAGTTCGCAAGCATGGCGTTTTTTGTTGACTAGTTGTTGATTCCATAAAATGTCAGCAGTTGGTCAACGAAATGGCGACGCTGATTTTTGTAAAGGTTGTGTTATCGTTTGCCTCTGGCAATGTTCAACGGGTGTTCGAATTGTCAACGAGGCTCGTAAATTTCGTGGCCCTACTATTGTAGCGCAGTACCTAATCCGCTTATTTCAGTTCGTTGCTCTCCCCCCCCCCCCTGCTCTGTGGGGCAATCCCTAAGTGTGATTGGGGTTTTTATACAGACCTGGGACGCATGTGCAGAGAATAGTAGAGACAACAAAATATAACAAGATTTCTGTTTCTTTTTTTGCCGGTAAATATGCTTAAAGCACACGTTTTGTGAACTACAAAATGAAAGAACAGTGTACTTGTTCGTGGAAAGAATCGTGAGTTTACGTATATATCAGGCTTGTTGTAGATGATTAAAGAAGACTTTTCTGAGCGTGAAACTGCGGCCACTGTACATATCCTGCAGTGAATTAGTGTTGTGGAGTGGTGCATGGCGACCAAAGGAAGTTGCTGCAGGACTTCATCATTTTGCAACGAAGACACATACTCAGCGAAATATATGGCCATTTAGGTTAACATCATATATTTTATCTTTCTACATGCCCTTAAAACAAGCTCACTGTGCCTCCGCTTACTCGCTAAGTACGTGGCAGTTTTAGCAATCACAAAATGTCGGGGCCAGTTAATTATACTTGAATATTGTTCTTTCTAGAAAATGGTCTTCATAGCACATTTTAGTGCTACTTATTTTTCATGGTGTGCATTATCTTCCAAAAGTTAAGCACCTTGTAATTTAATACAATACTTTTTAAGCCATCGACAAACAAAACATTTCGATGCGTCGTTGCGGTCGACACTGCCGGAACGTTTATCCACTCCGCCAGCGTAAAGTCCCGGCACGTCATAGTGTCCAAGAAATTAGCCATCGCACTCGCCATATCTGATCACGATTGCGGGGTCGTTGTCAGCGACTTGCACATGGCCATAAAGAAAAACAGGAAGGGGGGGGGGGGGGGGATATCCGTGGAAGCCTGCCGAATAATCTAGAACCTGAAACGCTCACCAAACAACAAGGTCGAGCTAGTTCGGTTCCCCGCACACATAGGGGGCGTCTCTCCGCCCCTCCCGAACCTCAACAAGGTCGCTGACTCCGTCGCACGAGGGCTCAAAAGCTGTGCCGGCGATGGCCATGCTGAAGACGGGGGGAGAGATAGGCTGACGAGCTTCAATGACTTAGCCAAAGTCTTCTACCTGGCCCGTCGGGCCTTTCTTCTGCCTAGCAACCAATTATATAGGGCTCAAGCAGTCGCCTGAAGGCAATTAGGCCTACAAGCAAACACTCATCCGAACCCGCTGCAATACAACAGGATATACCCAGAAATATATAACACCAACACGTGCAAGGTCTGAAAGAAAGACTTAGCGACACTTAAACACATACACTGGGAGTGTGATGCAGAACTACATGTTGTTAATTCCAAACCCTCTCCGCAACGTGGTCCGCCTCTCTGCGCAGCTCTAGCCTCAACGACCAACTCTGGGCCGTCCAGCAGGCCCTCGAGGTGGCGAAGAAACAAGTGTTCTCGACGTCCCCACGTGGGGGACCTAGTCCCGGTACCGTTAAACTCTGCCGGACACTCATCAAAGTTATTACCCACTCACTTCTGTCACCGAATTTCCTGATTGGTTGCGAGAGGTCCCATGACTTGGTCTCATCATCACCACCGGCCTCCCCCCTTCCTATGGCAGGTTGAATCTGCCGACCAGGTATCAAGCAAACTGCAAAATGCGGAATGTCGCAGTTTAATTAGTGATTGGTCGAGAGAGGCTAGGTGACATTTCGACGCCATCGCAACCTAGACATCATTACAGGTAGCAACTTACCCACTGGGTTGTAAGCTTCATGCCAACGGAGCACTTGGCAATAAAATAGTTCAAATAAATGGAACGCAGTTGCCACCTGACCACCGTGCCGCTCTGCATGAGTCTCGCGGTAGCGTGGGCAG
Organism: Amblyomma americanum; assembly: GCF_052857255.1. Lineage (NCBI taxonomy): Eukaryota > Metazoa > Arthropoda > Arachnida > Ixodida > Ixodidae > Amblyomma > Amblyomma americanum. The sequence goes on along the minus strand of NC_135499.1, from coordinate 103,400,305 downwards.
AAAAACCTGGGTCTCAAAAGCGCCACCTGTGCCTGCGTTTAACTAGCTATTCGCCGAAGGAGAGGCGCACTGCTTAACCTCTGCACTAGTGCGACAGTAGTGGTCGGAGGATTTTTCGCTATCTATGAATAGGACTGAGAGGGCTGTGGCTTGATCATTACCACATGACTATCAGTGCACCAACCATTGGGCACTGCCAAATTTGAAAATATTTGGACCACCAAAATTTTGAAGTGTGCCCACCCTCAGCAATTCCAAAGAACCCCCAATATTTTGGATGACGGCCTACCCCCTGTAAATGAATTCAGGTGGATTAGTGGCATCAGCGGGTGGATTACGGTGGACGAGAGTAACGGAATGTTATAATTTTTGTGATAACCCAATAGAAGCTACGGAACCGGCTCCAACAAGAGTTTTGGTCGGAAAATCTCACGAAGAACGTTTGATGCTCATTGTAGCCACCATAGTTGGCAATCCAACTGCTATCGCATTTTTTTAAGATCGTGGTTAACAAGGCCGACAAGATTTTGTAGCGATAGCTACACTGCGCTACCTCTTCGACCCTTAAGCGTGGCATTACTTTAGTTCTGTGTGGCGCCGTTGGTCCCGTGGATGGTCACGTGGAATGGTCACGTGGTTCGGAGCAGCTGCTGGTGCCGGCGGCGCGGCGCGCAACTTGTCAACAGCTCTGCGCGTGCGCTGTGTCAAGGTAGACGAAGATGAGGAAGGAACGCGCAGCGAAACGGTGCGGCGAAAAACTGACTTTGCAATTCGACTGAGCGAGTTCCTCTCGACCAGATGTAGCTAAAGCGTCACTCCAGGTTTAACAAGAGCTAAACCACAGCCTTTTTTTTCTTGCCCTAAAGCAATTTTTGGAAATTATGCACATATATAACATGGCACGCAAAGGCGTACTTAGTCACCTGGTGTTTTTTGTAGTTACCCAAACCTCAATACGTAACTATTGTTTTAATTTCCCTACGTGCGCAAACAGATGCTAGAGACAGAGTGCGTACCTTAATTTAGAGGTTAATTTTCACTTCAACTTGAGTGCATGCGAAACAGTGGTAACGGTGATAGTCAAGGTGCGCGTTTTGATATTTAGAATTAAAGTAAAAGGTGACCAGTGAGAGGAATACTAATGGACGAATAAGAGAAGCAACCGATGCTGTATGCATGCTTTACAAGCAATACATTACGGTGTGCTGCACTTTGCCTTAGCATCTGTCTCTCGGCGAAGGGCAAGTCGAATTGAGCAACAGAGAATAATTAAGAATAAAAAAAAATTTTCGAGGCATGTCAGGTATCAGATCAAACATCTCGCACCTGTATTCTTTTTATCATCTGACTTCGGTCGTTTGGAGTTGTTTTAGGAAATGTAAAAAAAAAACATGAAAGATGTTTTGCAGCGTCTAAGGCCTGGCTCTGAGGGTTCGACTTATGCATGAGCATTGAAATATCAGTAGCGGGGAAAAGCATGAATGGTGATGCTTTAGTATTTCGAAAGGCGTTAAAAGAACCCAGTGGTCGAAATTAGGTAAAACTCAGTCATTCCGTACTGTGGAAGTATGTCAGGCAGTCTGTCAATCGATTATTCACGCATATTGAAAGTGACCTCTAATATAAACAGCGTGTTTGGCGTGGATAAAGCAATGAAAGATGTTTTTACCTCATGATAAAATAAAGCATGCATGCAGGCGCCCACATATCACTGAGCTATATCATTTCTGAAAAATAGATATGAAAATTTAAAGGTTAAAACAGTGGCACCATTGACAAAATACTACAGGATGAGGCTGCTCAGAAATAATAATTTTTGCTTCCAGTGAATGTTTGTTCCTTCATGCTTCGTGGTTTCGTCTGATGCGCTGAAATATTTCGTCATTCGAACCCGCACCCAGCATGTTTTCATTGTGACTGTGCATGGTAGGTATGAAGTCGTAGTTGCCACAATAGCTAAAGCACATCTGCTAAAATCACATAGCGTCACAAGCACCGCAGGCCGCCATTCATGCCGAAAGTTGCAGGCTAAACGTCGGAAAATTGGGGCCTTCCAATAGATTCGTAATTCGCCGTAGTAGCAAGTTTAATGAAGAAACAATCACTTTTTTCTACGATAATTTGAACGAACATATCGCTTGCCACTTAGAGCACAATTTCATTTCTTTTCTGATGTGTTTCATTGTTTGCAAATTGCGTGCTATAAAAAAAATATTTATTTTTACGCTCTAACGAGAAAAACTGAGGCTCGCGTGGAGGAGTTTTGGCCTATGTTTATGTTGCCACTTGCGGGGGTTAGTTCTGAAAGGAAGAGGCCTATGCTGGCAGAAGGAAATGCAGTCACAGTGGGCACGGCATTGAAGATGAGACCTTGTCTCCGCTATATAAATCTGTCCTTTAGGCATATAAAAGTTTCGGAGGTTGGAACGAATATTGTGTGCGAAAATAAGTGGCAATGTTTGAATGGCAAAACATGGAATTCAACACGTGTCAATACGAATTGAATGCTAGTGCATTGTCTAATGCCCAAACAGTTTAGCAGAAGTGCGTGCAACGTATTAGCAATGCTCACTAATAAAACGTAAAAGTTAATCCTAGAAGCGTATTTCCAATTATTAGAGCTTTTGCCATGCGATGAAAAGTACCACCTTAGGCTATTACGGCGGCATCATTTTCTGCATTTTATGGCAGCTTCAAAACTGCTTCCAACATCCATGGGACCTGCTGGGACCTGTAAATTTTATACATTACATAATTACGAAGATCTTCCCAAATAACTGGTCGTCACTCTTTGCACCCATTTCGGCTGACCTAGATAATAGTTCTTGCAGGAGTTCTCCCTTTTTTGACGAATCACTTGCACTGGTGCGCTTGTTATCACGTAGGAGAGTGACAAATGCTCTATACTGCATGAAAGAACAGTTTTCTTGAGAAGAATGTTGACGGCTTAGTAGAACAACATACAGCGCAGTCATTAATGACGGCGGGGAGGTGCTAAAGAATGCCATGAATTTTCTGCCACCCTAATTAAACGACAAATCTGCTGTGGTATTACACGACTGCTCAGCCAGTTTTGCCGTGACAACAGGCGTATACGTGTTTCTGGAGAGCGCGCCGTTGCGAATGGATTCTCTGGAGCTAGAAGTTGAAGTTCTACATATAAAAAAATAGCTGCTTAGAAGACGAAATTTTCTGGGGAGTTTTTCGATTGGGTGGTACTTTTGCAGACCTATTAAAAGCTCATTTAGAGTGCGCGACAATCCAGGCTGCAACTATCGTTGAGCACGAGCATGCAGATGGACTTTGCGCCGCAAGTGGTAGGGCTGCCACTTGAAAACTGCTAACACCATGAAAGCGGTGATCAGCAATGAAACAGTCGCAGGTGCTGTTTCCTTGTTGCGGAGACAAGATTCAGCACTGAGTGCCGCTCTCATTTGCACAGTATTTCGAGCCAACTACGTTTTTATGATGGAGCATCAGTGATTAAAACATATGCGAGAGACGCATCGAAAAATCAGAACTTCAAGGAAACGTCCGGGAAAAGCACTACTTCTGCTGCGCCCTATTAAATACCATGGATGGCGGTAACCGTAATCCAAAAGAAAGGAACCACTCTTTTTGGCCATCAAGGCCAAGGCATTTCATTGTCTTCACTGTTCTTCAGCAAGCCCCTTTTTCTTTCCTGATTCAAAAAGACAAATCACAGACGACCCGGCGTCGAAATGGATCACATAAAAGCCGCGTCTCGACAACAGAAATAAATTTTCTCTCCTTATCAACTAGCGGCAGGGTCGCTACATAAACGCAGTGTGTTTAACGGGAGAACGTCGTATATGAACTGAAATTGTGAAGAAAACTTTTCCTGCGCATGACGCAGATAAATCAAGAGCAAATGACCGGTCTGGGTAGAAGGTAATCAGGCGGAGGAGTACACGCCTCTATAAACAAGGACAGAAAAAAAAAGCCCCATAAGCGAGAAGAACCTTTATTTCAGCTATGAAAAAATGTACAACATAGACTTTCTTTTCACGCCACACCTAACCGATCGTACCAGCAACCGCACCTACAGCTTTGTTGATCACGACCGCCTTAGCGACATTTTCTACCACTCTCCTGATCTTCTTAAAGAAGTACTCGGACGTGTCTTTCCCTGGCAGGTTTTCAGAGTCGTGCAGAAGTTTCAGAGCGGCGATGACGTCCGCCTGTTGCTCAAGCGTCTCCAGTGCGACATCCTTCCCTTGCAGCAGCACTCCTAGGGTCTCTAAAGCTCTGCCCGTCTCCTTCAGCGATTGGTCTTCTTTGTCTGGAAAAAGGAAAAAAAACAAAAGCGAAACAGCCTGTTTTATAACGCAGTTAGCTCTGGCGATTGGAGCTTTTGTAAAGAAAGCGCAGCAATAAGATGCCAGACGAACCTAGAAAACATTTCTCCGCACCTTATTCCTTTTTCAACATCGTCTACAACAAGAAAAAGTATATCATGAACTACTATGTGAAAAGGTTGCTGCTCCTACCTAAATCTCAGTAAGCTAACAAAATTTGAATTCGATTTTGTCGCATAGTGGCCATCACATTCTTGACTCCTGAGATGACTCATTTCCCTCTTGTGCGTTTGTCTCCTTGAGGAATTCACTTCGTTGCGCAAGCGACGGTGCAGCCATCGGTTTTCTGCTCTCCGCTGAGCGCATTCTGTTGATATTGTCACGTAGTGGTGACGGCAGTCAAAGCAGCGATGAAGACGGACGAAAGGATCTTCTAAAAGAACTGTTTATTGGGCTGACTTGCACCCAAAATGGACTGAATCACTCGGCGGCGGCGAAGCGACAAGCGTGCTCGGCGGTCGTCGAACAGAATGCCCGCCGCTGTCGGCCGTGCTCAATTTAAAGCTGATAGCGAACATTCGAGATAAAGGGCGCAAAGTTACTAGAACATTCCGGAACAACGTGGAATCAGCTTTGCCTGGCTGCGATCAATCGAGATAAATCTAGTCGCGTCTTGCGTCGCAAACGAAGCGATAAGGTGGTGTCGCGGCAGATTTGAAAAACGAATAAACACTGCAAATATTCGCGGCATTACTCCCCTCTCAAAGAAGCATCGACCCGATGCATTAAGACAAATAATGCGACTAGTAAGGAAAAAAAACGGATCTTGCGAAAATAGAGCATGGAAATGCCGCGGCCTTTAGCGCGCATAATACGGCTTCAGACGGACTACATGGACAACTTCTGGTCGTACGCGGCGTCGCTGGGATGCAGTCATTGCGTCAGGGATGACTTCATAATCCAGTTCACCCAGCCGACGAAGAACCTTGTACGGGCCGAAATAGCGGCGCAAAAGCTTTTCACTCAATCCACGGCGGCGAATGGGCGTCCACACCCAGACTTGGTCTCCTGGCTTGTATTCCGCGTTGCGTCTTCGTAGGTTGTAGCGTCTGGCGTCGGACCGCTGCTGATCTTTGATCCGTAATCGGGCAAGCCTTCGAGCTTCTTCTGCGCGTTGAAGGTAGGCGGCAACGTCGACGTTCTCTTCTTCTGTAACGTTGGGCAGCATGGCGTCTAGCGTGGTCGTGGCATCCCTGCCATGGACGAGCCTAAAAGGCGTCATCTGGGTGGTCTCCTGCACTGCGGTGTTGTAGGCGAAGACGACGTAAGGCAGGATGACATCCCAGGTTTTATGTTCGGCATCGACATACATAGCGAGCATATCGGCGATGGTTTTGTTCAGGCGCTCGGTCAGTCCGTTGGTCTGCGGATGGTATGCAGTTGTCCTCCGGTGGCTGGTTTGGCTGTAGCGCAGGATGGCTTGCGTGAGTTCCGCCGTAAATGCTGTTCCTCTGTCCGTGATGAGCACATCGGGGGCGCCGTGTCGAAGAAGAATGCACTCCACGAAAAATTTGGCCACTTCTGCTGCTGTTCCGTTCGGTAGGGCTTTCGCCTCGGCGTAGCGGGTCAGGTAGTCGGTCGCTATGATGATCCACTTATTTCCAGATGTTGACGTTGGAAAAGGGCCAAGCAAGTCCATGCCAATCTGCTGAAAGGGTCTTGAGGGAGGTTCAATGGGGTTCAGAAATCCTGCTGGTCGTGTGGGAGGAGTCTTTCGTCGCTGACAATCTCGGCATGTTTTCACATAGTGTGCGACATCGGCAGACAGTCGGGGCCAGTAATACTTGTCTTGAATGCGGCGGAGGGTGCGAGTAAACCCGAGATGTCCAGCTGTCGGCTCGTCGTGTGAAGCCTGTAGAACTTCTTCGCGGAGACAAGTAGGTACAACAAGGAGGTAGGCTGTTTTGTTCGCTGTAAAGTTCTTCTTCACAAGGACCTCATTCTGCACACAGAAAGAAGACAGTCCTCGCTTGAATGAAGCGGGGGGTGAAGAAACCTTGCCTTCCAGGTACTCGATGAGGCCTTTTAGGTTGGGGTCCGAGCGTTGCTGCTGAGCAAAAGAGCTTGCGCTGATGGGTCCCAGGAAGGCGTCCTCATCGTCTTCCAGCGGCGGTGCATCTACAGGGGCTCGTGAGAGGCAATCGGCGTCAGTGTGCTTGCGTCCGGACTTGTAAACGACGGTGACGTCAAACTCCTGGAGACGCAGACTCCATCGAGCGAGTCGGCCAGAGGGATCCTTCAAATTGGCAAGCCAGCAGAGCGCGTGGTGGTCGCTGACCACCTTGAACGGCCGTCCGTAGAGGTAGGGGCGGAATTTCGACGTAGCCCAGATGATGGCAAGGCACTCCTTCTCAGTGGTCGAATAGTTAGCCTCGGCCTTAGAAAGGGAACGGCTAGCGTATGCGATGACCTTCTCCAGCCCGTCACTTTTTTGAACGAGAACGGCGCCTAGTCCCACGCTGCTTGCGTCGGTATGAACTTCAGTATCGGCGTTTTCATTAAAATGCGCAAGGATCGGTGGGGACTGTATTTTTGAAGCAGATTGCGGATCTGGTCTTGTCTGTTCCGCGGAGACACACGGTAGGGGCTTTGACGGAGAGGTCGGACGTGTTGATCCGTTATAATGCGATGCTTGGCAATTGGCGTCTGTCGCACCTTCGGCGATGTCGAAAAGCACTCATCTATTTCTCCGTGATTCCAGCTGGGTGATGAACAATTGCTTTCTATTAGCTTTCCAACTGAGCTCCCCTTCTATCTCCTAACATTACGTGCGCCTTTTCTTCCCATTTCTTGCGGTTGCTTAGACCCCATGACTCAGCCCTGTACTGACCGGGCACAACCGTAAGTGTGTACACCTAGCACGAATCACCCAATAGAAGAGAATGAGTCGAACGGCTTCAGGCCTTTGTTAATTGCACGAAGAATGTATCAAGCAGAAGAAAATTTTGAAAGCGCTATTTTCTATTTTTTTCTAGTGTATTCTGTAGCTAAGAAATGAACCATTGTTTTCAAGAGTGCTGATTACTACAGTGAACGAGACACTTAAAATGCGAGACTGCTGCACTTACAAGAAATACAGTGAAACTAAACAGCAACAAAGTTACGCCATGCTCTAAACCCCTTAATATATGCCATTCGTGCTATAATAGATACACATCGGTGAGAAGTTTTAAAGATAAATAAGATTCCGTGACAGGCTGCAATTTTTTAACTTCTAGGGGCGTCCTTAATATTTATACACAAAGGAAGGAAAGCGAACTCATGACCGCTTCTCATCGATTGTGTGCCTGTGGCTTTCATTAAGTACTAGAGTAGCGCCTCTTCGTACTTATCTGCCCCACGATTTTGAATAGCGAAGCAGCTTTAAGCGACTATTTCGCCTGTTGCCAATTTAAACACATCTGTGCACTTTCTAAATTATAACTTCTAATCACATGCGGTGCACCGCCCGTCTTAAGCCTATATTGCACCGTGTCACAAGTTCGCGACATACCTTTTACGTGCCGCCCAGTCATGAAGCCTGCACGCAAAGCTAGCTGCCGACGTATTTTCAGTAGCCAGCACTTTCTCGTCAAAATGCTTGGCGTTATTGTGAGCGAGGAGAGTAAAGGAAAGCCGGTGCGCATGTGGGACTTCAAGCCAGCGTCCAACAATCATCCGTCTTTTATATTCTGGTACATTTTGCAGAATACTACGCAGGGATACATGGACTAAATAATAGCTTGCTGTCTCTGGTCCATCGAATAGGTTCAGAGAATTTAATTTGGTGTTTGAAACAACTGAAGATAGTTGCATAAGATGTACCAAACCATATTATATTGCTAGTTGGCAATACACTGATTTGTTGAATATTACTAGCGCCAGAATTATTCGTACCTGCGTATATATCTGGATTGAATAGCAAAAATAATGTGATAATATTTTTCTTCTTTCCTTCGCAATTTCAGCATTGTTGGGTTAAGTCCGACCGTATGTGCCTACCGTTTTTAAAACAGCAACGCGTATGCGACATGTCTGCATCACCAGGCACTTAAGTGTTGCGTTATATAATGCTTCCGTGCACGGCAATCACGCAGAGTTTAAAAACATGGCCTTATTTTTATTAAAATGTAGAGGAGTACATGAATGCGTGAATAAAATCATGGACCAGCAGCGCTTAACACCAGCTTGCACAATTTAGACGTTTTTGCATCTGCCGTAAAATATGTGCCATGTTCAGGCTAAAGAAACCTATATGCTGTGCAGGGACCGAAAGCGTTCAACACTTTTTACCTGAAACGGCAGCAGAACTAGTAGCTGAAATTGTGAGTGCCAAGAGAAGGAGTGCCGTTGTGGTCTTCATTTTGTTGTCTCTGCGAATACGGATGACACGTCACGAATCATTATTTCAAGTCAGGCAATAATACTAAGCGAGGCGTTTCCTGCGAATTTTTTGTTCTGATCTGCGGATGAGTACTATAAAGAATTTTGTAACATAACTTTTAAAATGCTAGAGCCCACAGAAGGAATTCTAGACGCACATCAAGTGCTCTAGATATGCCAAAACGTACTTTGCGAAATTTCGTGAATAGGAGAGATCTCCACGTCATCTGTGAGCGCTTACGGGGTTGGGAGTGAATTCCCAGCCTTCAGATGATCGTAGCTGAAATTTTATAAAAGTCGTAGGATTCAGAAGTTTAATATATATGTATTGCAGTTCCCTTCAGCCATGTGCTGTGTCCCTTCCTGAGTGCTTTTATATTCGTTAACTGTATTATCTCTAGCTCTCTTTGCAGGTTAATTATTGCAGCCTACTAATTAAAATAGACACTGAAAACAGACTGAAACTGAATGCATAGTTATATTTGGCATTCTACTGACAAGATATCACCTTATTGTGTGTCCAGATCTCTGAGGCTGTACTACACCTCCATAGACATCAGAACGGGCGCCACTAATCCTCGGTGTGAATATCGCTTGATGGTGCTCTCGATACCATCTTGCGGTACCACCTCGGTATCGGTGGTCACTCGGTACCATCTAGCGATATTTACACCAAGTTCAGCGAAAATGTTTAATTTTTGTTTTGTCTCCCAAAAATTGATTTTTCGCTGCGGGACACGTATCAACATTCTCGGAAAGAGCCCGAGTATCATTTTTTTGTTCTGAAAAACCAATTGCACGGTGTTATTCTAGGTACCTTTTTAAAATTACTGCAGGATTATCTCATCTTTACAGACGGGTTTTTTAAATATTGACCAAAAATTCATAGTTCACGCTAAAAATCCGGCCAAGGACTTTATACACGTATTGCGTATTTGTTTATTGCAAAATTGTTTATTATTAGAACTATTGAAGTTCTTCTAGATGGAGAAAAATGCTCTCAACAAGAACCATATAAAGGTGTGCAAGGTATGATGTTTTTGTTCTTAAGTTACAGGCATCTGGGGAAATAAACTGACGAACAGGAGTGAAATAGGCACTCACCTTGTCGGAAGCGAAGAGCTACTGCGCTGGAAGTTACACAGAGGTGCCATTTTTATAACGGCGCTTCAACCGTGCGCATGCCGCTTGTCTAGGAAAAACCACTGGAGGGTTGCGACGTTGAAATACCGCAAAACACAGCATGAGGGTTGTGATATTTTTCTTTATCTGGGAATTACGGCTAGTCTAAGCTGGGAACTCCTGAAGCACAATAGTTCGCATGCACTGATAAGCTTTTTGCCCTCGTGCGTGAGGATAAGCTTTGAGACAGTAGACTAAAGTCGCCTGAAAATAAAAGAAGCACTCTAGCAGAGATATGGTGAATAAAAAGATCCGTATGGGGTATCCCGTGGGGATGTACAAGAAAAGGGAGTTTTTTAACACCTTATTAATATAACCCTCCCTAAGTACTTAACGTCCGTTGAGAAAATGTTCTATTTTACTTCATTTCCAGGAAAGAAGCAAAATAGTTTCAGATAATGTGTTACCACGTACTCGTTGGTTCAGAAATTGGAACTGCAGCAGGAATCTTAGAGCTGTGAAAAAATTTTGCCAAATAGGCATTGTAAGGTCTCACCTAAGCTCTTTTTTATCTCTGGCAATTAATGATTGTTACCACATAAAATATAGCTCTATGTTTGAGAGTTTTATGTATTTGTTGAAAATAATAAATTGTCATTCTTGCTATATTTGAAGTTCAATTTGTAGAAAAGCTCTGATGTTGGTACTCTCGCAAGCAAGCCTGTCAGCAGTATATTTAATCGAATTAAGGGGCTGTTATCTCAACCAGATTTAGTTTCAATTTACCGCCCTAGTTCAACACTTCCATGTCGGAGAGCAAAACGCCTGTTTCTTTATTTAAAAATAATCGGCTGCTAGCACTACATGCGAATTTCTTCCAGAGATTCCCCTAACATTTGACCACACATCAGTAAAATTCGCAAAAGGAGCGCGTTTGTGGCTTTCATTTGCACGAAATTGCGAATCCGCCATTATAAACATCCACAATTTCGAAAAAAATTCAAAACTGAAAAAAATTCTCGTCTTTCCACTTTCCAGCTCATGTGTAGCGCTTCTTGAAAGCGCAATAGAGACGAAGTCCTTGTGTGTTGTGAAAGTGTATTGATATATACTTTTATTCGAATTGAGTCATTTCGATTTTCGCCCAAAGAGCCGCTGAAACGTATACCATAATCCCTGCCTGTCAATAAATGTACATCTAAAATAAATGTACACAGGACAACAACATTATAGTTGGGAACACAAATTAGCTATTGGCGACTGAACGAAAGAAGCGGCTTAGAAGATGTTCTTGAGCACAGACACATTCTTTCGACCGAGAATTCCGGATAGAAACCCTAACATACGCCAGTGTGTGTGATGTTTGTGAAAGATACCCGTGCATCTAAAAGCCGCGCGGACGACTAGGCACATGAGGTGACGACTCACGAATGTTCCGAAGGGCTTGCCTCCCGCGCATAGTGAGGTTGCCAGGTTTTAGTGGTTTTGTGCATCTTCGACGAAAAGTAGGCGAAATGTTGTAATGAACAGAAATTCGTCATTTTTAGAAGTCTCAATCACAAAGCTCAAACAGTCTCAAACTGCTTCGTTAGTAATTAGTGTGAACAAGTTGCCGAGAATATCGATCGGCGCCAGCGAAGCAGCGGCTTCTTTTACACTTTGCATGCGCAACCATTACTTGAGGTAAAAAAAGCACGTTCCTCCAGAGTATTGACGAACATGCTCGCCTGCCGAAAATGCTGTCATAACACAATTGACTGCTTATTCAAAAAAAAGTCCTTCTGATATCGTCGTTTCAGAGCCACGGTGAGAATGTTTCTTGAAAGCACGATTCTCACCGCGCGCTGGGCAGACACGTGTCCTTTGTCTTCTCTTTGAGGTGCACTAGATGGCCGAAGAGGCTAAAATGTTTGTTCTTTTCTCCGGTGGCTGGACGTACACGAAAGAACGACGCTTGTTCTTTTGACCTTTTGAAATGGCTCACATATTCACCTTCACGTGTCTCTAAATTACATTCCTAACTTATTATCACGCAAAACAAGTGATTTGTTTGTAGTGGCAGCATATGGCTGCAATTTACTCCTAGTAGACAGCTGATGTTTTACTTCAAGAAGTAAAACTGCTCTTATAACAAAATTCTTTCAAAGTATGTCAAGAGCTACCTGTATATGTGTCACGCACGTATATGTGTCAGCACATTAGGCTCACAATATTTACTTTTTCAAATGATTAGGTTCCTTTTCACCGATAATTAAAGGAACCTATTTCCTTTCTTTCATCCGTGACGGGAAATCGCCACACCTTTTAAGTACATCGCATCGTTGGCGTTTCTATGATAGCCACGACGTCTGACTTCAAAAAGTTTGCTGAGGAGAACGATTAGACGGAAACAAGCTATGGTGCTAACACCGCCGAGATTGGTTAAATGTTTTGCAGAATCCCCCAAGGTGGAGTAGATTTGTAATAAGGGAGTAATTACTCACTTACGTCCACCCGAGCTCAGCCATACGGCTACAAAGAAAAGCTATACAGCTTTCTCGGAAACTTTGTAGCTACAGAAAAATTCGTCCTGGTCCGATGTTCGAACACGACACCACCGCTTCACCGGAGCAGTCGTTCTACCAACTGGGCTAACCTGAACAGCAAGCTTATGGTATAAATTTCTTCTGTAGCCGTAAGGCAGCGCTCGGATGGATGTCAATGAGTAATTACTCCTTTATTACAAATCTACTCCACCTTTGAAGGATTCCCCTAAACATTTTGCCAACACTGTTCCCACTTAAAGTTATTGATTAATTTTTTCTCGCCCTACCATAAGCTTGCCTCCCCGGTTAGCTCAGTTTGAAGAGCGACTGCTCCGGTGAAGCGGTGGTTCCGGGCTCGAACCCCGGAGCAGTTCAAACTTTTCTGTAACTACGATGTTTCTAAGAAAGCTGTATAGCTTTCCTTTGTAGCTGTATGGCTGCGTTAGAGTGGATATCAATGAGTAATTACTTCGTTATTACATCGCTGAGATTGTCTCTATCAATTGTACTTATTAGTTTTTTGCCTTTGTTTCTGCATTACATGTTACCATGCCGTTGCAAAAATTGTTTTTGCGCGGTGTAACGAGATCGACTTAAGGCAGGAATCGCGCGGGTTGCTAGTGCAAAAGAGAAATTTATCGGCTGTGCAGTCCTTGTTGCATGGTATGCCAGCATTCTTATCTCAGCCGATTCGACGCAAGTGCGTCGCGCATTGTTCGTGGTTTTCCGGAGCGGATATCAGGGTGTTTCCCCAACCTACTGCACGTGCAGACTTCGTCAGCGATACGTGGGTATATAAGCCCTTTTTTCAGAGTACTATAGACACGCTTATGTCAGACCCTGTCTTTAGAGGTAAGTCTTCATAGTGTTTATGGGAACGTTGACAACTAACTACTGTTTCTGCTACGCTCGAATATATCTGGCTTTGTTTCAGGCTAATTGCTGATGATCGTTTTATTTCAATTTTGAGGTTGGTTATAGAATTTAGGATTGAGAAGTGACGACATCATGCTATTTTTTCTAGACGAGTTTTTGTGGGAAGTGCAGCCGAACTTGGCCTGAGAAGGGTATTAGCACAATGCCTACCCATCGCGGTGCCTTTTCTAGTTTAAATATAGATTTCTATTTATCTTTTATTTTATCCTTTCTTTTTATTTCTTTTTATCCTTTATAAAGGCGGAATGCAGTTCAGTATTCCTTCAAAACACTGTTTTCTTTCCTGCATAGAATGCAGAGGTGAATTGTTTTTGCTTCTCAGAAAGCTGAGGTAGAACAAAACGTATTTTTCTGTTTCATGCAACGATCACAACAATCGAAAATGAATGCAGCTACGGCAATTACCTTCTTCGCACTGGCAACGGTTGCGCGTAAGTATCATACACATACACTATGCCTTTTGAGCTTATGCATCGGAATCTTTTCGGAAGAAATTTTGGCTCGAAGCACACAAGGCTCAAATTTTGAGGAGTGAATGCGCTTTATTCTATACACGAATAACAAATTAGCATTAGGACCAAAACCGTTTCTCTGGTTAAAAACACGAAAAACGAAAGAATTTTTAGTTCCATATTATTGAATCGACATCTTGCAATTCTTTCTGAGGCGCGTCAAGAATCATGTTCGTTATTCTGTAGATTATGGTGGGCTGCCTTGAGTCACACGTTTATCTCCGGAGTGCGTTCTTTCTTGCGTTGATTCTCGAGAGGATGTGCACACTGATCATTATTGCATTTTTTATTCTTGTTCCATATCCTGGATGCAGTAGCTGCAAGTCTGTGAGTAACATTTTGTCCTTCTGCCTCTAAATATATTTCAATTTTAATGTTTTCGTAATGTGATATCTTTTCCCCAATTAATACACTTCAGTCGTTGAGTTTCTTTCTCACGATGCCTGCACCAATTAACTCATTGCATTTTTTTGTTCAGGAAACGAGAAGAAATTAACAATATCACTGCTGTGCCAGAAAAGAGTAAGTAAAAATTGTTGCAATGGTTACGTTTTGTAGATTTTGCACACGAAGATTGCATGTTTCTTAAAGTCTTCATAAAAATTCTATTTACGGAGGAAACCTAGGGGCATTTAGTCTTTTCCACGGACCTTTCCATTGCTTGAATATTTAAAACAAAGATACACCTAATGTTCTACCAGCCGATTCAAGAATAATATAATTACGGCAGGTTACTACTGACAGGTATGGAATACTTGACAGCTCATTAACAGAAAACTGCACTCTTCCTATTGGCCGCGCTTTTTGCTTCGATTTCTCGGGCGCCGCTTATAATAAGTAATATCTTAAGCATGATATTTTAACTTAATAATCTAGGTGGCTTGTAAAGAACAATTTAGGCGCAGGCCTGTTGGAAGGATTTTAACTCTTTTCGCTTCACAGGCGCTGAAATTATGCTTCTGGATTCCTCGGAAACACACCACCAGTAAAATGTAACTCTTCTCTTTACAGCAGATGACGACTCCCTACGGAAAACCGGAGCTGCCTTAGAAGTGTTGGGAAAAGTTCTGCAAGAAAAGGAGCTGTCGGCTGACACGGAAGAGACGCTAGCCGATGTCGTCGGGGCTCTTCAATTGCTGAGCGGCTCAGCAGGTGTCCAAGAGGACTTCACTTCGGAGTACTTCTGGAAGAAGATAAGGAGGGCAGTTGAGAACGTAGCCAAAGTCGTCGTGGTCAACAAGGTTGTTGGTGCTGTCGCCAGTACTATTGGTTAGGATACTATGTCCGCTGTAAATAGCAAATAAAAATCAAGTACCATTGACTAAAAAATGCTTGATCTGGTCACTTTGTCTGCTGATCGCTACTACAGAAAGGCTGAACAACTCTGCGCCTGTCAGGTCATCGTTCCTGCGACAACAGGGTGCCTTTGCAACGTAAGGAAGAAAATGGAAATGCAATAGGAAATAACCATAAGGGAAATATTTGCGGGCTTTTTTCTTTTTCAGGAGAGCGGAAGTGAAAGCATTGACCTTTGCTAGCATGTATTCTGTTGCCTTCGTGAAGAAGATTTTAAATGACTGATGGCCTCATGGCTCTTGTCCCTTGCTTTGCTGTTTTGTTTTTGCTTACTGCTAACATTCACAGCGCAAGACGAACACGGACACGAGGGGAGACACCACAAAGCACCGACTTCAACAAAAGTTTATTGCTGTGCGAGCGACTATATATGGTGTACAGCGGACATGCGCAGCAACGAAGAGGTACAATCATTCATGAGCATCTGGTAGCGGCGCCACATCGCAAGCGAACACATCGTTTTCTGCACACGACAAAAAAAGGAAAAAACAAAAAGCTAAAAAACCTAAAAAGCAGTACGCGCACAAGAACGTCGAAGCCATAATACTCATTCCGAAATTCGCAAGATATGACGCTCCTTATCACTTAACAGCAATGATGGAGTGCTGACACAGTGATCCCTTTTTTTTTGCAATCTCTGCAGCCTCAGCAATCTCCCTGGCTGTTTTGCTTATGTACTTGTGAAGGATGGTGGTTCCTACCAAAGAAGGACCACGTTCCTTGCACTGTTGGCAGTCACG
The DNA here is from genome assembly GCF_052857255.1 of Amblyomma americanum. Lineage (NCBI taxonomy): Eukaryota > Metazoa > Arthropoda > Arachnida > Ixodida > Ixodidae > Amblyomma > Amblyomma americanum. The sequence continues at coordinate 103,384,373 of NC_135499.1, read as the reverse complement.
GCAGTGTATGCCGAGATGACGAGATGCCCCGATGAAGCTGTTGTTATGTTCCATGAGCCTCTCGTTGAGGCACCTGCCTGTTTGGCCAATGTAGGCTCGTCCGCAGGGCAATGGAATCGAGTACACCACGTTTCTCGCGCACTTCACAAATGGCTGCCTGTGCCTAACAGCGCAGGAGTTGCTGACAGAGACGGCGGAATTCACCTTTTTGCATAGTTTAGAGAGTTTTTCAGGTGCGGAAAAGACCACATGAACTCCTGCTCTTTTTCCTATTTTTTTGAGCTGGTGGGCGATGGTGTGCATGTACGGCAATACCGTCATATTCTTTCTCCAATATCTGTCAGCTCCGTCCTGGTTGCGAACCACTTCCCTGTTCTCTTTGAGCAAGTTCTCTGCAACCGCTAACAAGAGTGTGCTTGGATAGCCAGAGCTGTTCAACCTGGTCACCTGGTTAAGGAACGCAGACTCCAGTCTATGCTCGCACGATTTCTCGAGAGCACTGCAAAAGCATGACTTAACAATCGCACGTTTCACTAGTTTTGAGTGGGCTGAACCAAAAGGAAGAACAGGTTTGTTTCCTCGCGGTTCATAAGCCCAGCACACATGGTTAGCAGAAAAATAAATACCCAAGTCAAGAAATCTGATGAATCTGTTCACAGCCAGTTCATGCGTCAAGATTAGTGGTTGAAGGCATTCAGAAAACAAAGACAGAACACTAGACAAGTTTGCCTGATTGGACATATCTTCTGTGCCGGTGAAAACGAGAAAATCATCCACATATCTGAAGATGCCAACAACACTGGACCCTTCACTTCTACGCTTCAATTCTCGGTCCCGCTCCGCTAGAAAAATGTCGCTCAAAACCGGAGCAACGCAGGAGCGAATGCATATTCCGTTTTTTTTTTTGAGTGACGATGGTGCCTTCCCAAACTGCGAATGTTGACTTAAGGTAAGTTGAAAGTAATTCCAGGAAATTATCGACAGATAAACCACTACTGTTTTGAAACGGAATCACCCCATGTCTGTCTATGCAGTTCCTTACACTGGTCAGTAGGCTATCCTGCGGGATCGAATATTAAAGGTCTTTAATGTCGACTGAGAAAGCCGACAGGTTCGCCTTGGGCATGTCCTTAAGAAATCGGATCACCTCGTCAGAGTTCTTCACCTTGAAAGGGTCGTCAACGGCAACAGAATTTAAATTTTGCTGCAGAAACCTTGCAAGCGACTTCTGCCAAGTTCCATTTTCAGAGATAATTACCCGCAGAGGGCAGTCCACTTTATGAGTTTTTGCAGCAAAGAAAAGGTCCAAGCTTACCTTTTCCGCCTTGTCTATGGATTTAACAAGCTTATCCAAATTCATGGAGCTGCATAACCTTTTTGCCGCACTCTTTACACGCTCTAGACGTACGTCATTTCTTGTATCGAACACCGAGTACACAGCTTCCTCTGCTTTCGCTTTATACATGACCTCCGAAAGCACCACAAAGCCCCCTTCCTTGTCGGCGGTAAGGAGTGCTAAGGAATTATCCCGCAAATAAGAGACAGTTCTCTGGATGGGCAATCTATGAGGCTGGATTTTACACCGAGATATAACATCTACACCCTCCGAGAGGCATCTCCCATCCTCCGACCCAGAGGCAAGACTTGACACCTGCCTCACCATGGCCAAACGTTCCGCGGTTGTCTTCCTTGGCTCCACAGCGAACTTGGGTCCGCAGCTGAGCACTTGTCGCACATAAGACGGTAGCTGGATATCACCGACGATGTGGACAGTATTCCCGTGAACCGGCACCCTTGGTGGAAGCATCCTGGGAAGCGAAGGAAGCGCTTTTTGCTTCTTGTACGCGTACTGCTTTTTAGGTTTTTAGCTTTTTGTTTTTTCCTTTCTTTGTCGTGTGCAGAAAACGATGTGTTCGCTTGCGATGTGGCGCCGCTACCAGATGCTCATGAATGATTGTGCCTCTTCGTTGCTGCGCATGTCCGCTGTACACCATATATAGTCGCTCGCACAGCAATAAACTTTTGTTGAAGTCGGCGCTTTGTGGTGTCTCCCCTCGTGTCCGTGTTCGTCTTGCGCTGTGAATGTTAGCATGAAGTACCAGCTCGCCCAGCAACTGATTTTAAGCAAGTTCATTTTTTCTCAGGGCTCTGTCACTCTCAGCGACCAATGTCGCATTGTATCTTTGGTAGCGGTGGCCTCATGCAAGGCCAGGTCACTCGGTTTCTGCATCCGCCACACGGTAACCCCTCCCGATCTTGTGGCACAGTTCGGCGTCTTGGCACCGCCAAGTAACCACAGCACAAGGATGTGCAAACTCTTGCGCTCAGAATGGCAACGACAAGCCCGTCTCCTCAAAGACCATCTTCGGTTGTGGTCTGCCTCAGGCGTGAGCCCTGCGAGCGCTGCGTTCCTTTGGCGGAGACTCTCCCTCGAAGTTGACAGGACAACGGAATTTCTATGGCAACAAGCGCTTCCTTCGCTTCGCAGGATGCTTCCACCAAGGGTGCCGGTTCACGGGAATACTGTCCACATCGTCGGTGATATCCAGCTACCGTCTTATGTGCGACAAGTGCTCAGCTGCGGACCCAAGTTCGCTGTGGAGCCAAGGAAGACAACCGCGGAACGTTTGGCCATGGTGAGGCAGGTGTCAAGTCTTGCCTCTGGGTCGGAGAATGGGAGATGCCTCTCGGAGGGTGTAGATGTTATATCTCGGTGTAAAATCCAGCCTCATAGATTGCCCATCCAGAGAACTGTCTCTTATTTGCGGGATAATTCCTTAGCACTCCTTACCGCCGACAAGGAAGGGGGCTTTGTGGTGCTTTCGGAGGTCATGTATAAAGCGAAAGCAGAGGAAGCTGTGTACTCGGTGTTCGATACAAGAAATGACGTACGTCTAGAGCGTGTAAAGAGTGCGGCAAAAGGGTTATGCAGCTCCATGAATTTGGATAAGCTTGTTAAATCCATAGACAAGGCGGAAAAGGTAAGCTTGGACCTTTTCTTTGCTGCAAAAACTCATAAAGTGGACTGCCCTCTGCGGGTAATTATCTCTGAAAATGGAACTTGGCAGAAGTCGCTTGCAAGATTTCTGCAGCAAAATTTAAATTCTCTTACCGTTGACGACCCTTTCAAGGTGAAGAACTCTGACGAGGTGATCCGATTTCTTAAGGACATGCCCAAGGCGAACCTGTCGGCTTTTTCAGTCGACATTAAAGACCTTTATTATTCGATCCCGCAGGATAGCCTACTGACCAGTGTAAGGAACTGCATAGACAGACATGGGGTGATTCCGTTTCAAAACAGTAGTGGTTTATCTGTCAATAATTTCCTGGAATTGCTTTCAACTTACCTTAAGTCAACATTCGCAGTTTGGGAAGGCACCATCGTCACTAAAAAAAAAAACGGAATATGCATTGGCTCCTGCGTTGCTCCGGTTTTGAGCGACATTTTTCTAGCGGAGCGGGACCGAGAATTGAAGCGTAGAAGTGAAGGGTCCAGTGTTGTTGGCATCTTCAGATATGTGGATGATTTTCTCGTTTTCATCGGCACAGAAGATATGTCCAATCAGGCAAACTTGTCTAGTGTTCTGTCTTTGTTTTCTGAATGCCTTCAACCACTAATCTTGACGCATGAATTGGCTGTGAACAGATTCATCAGATTTCTTGACTTGGGTATTTATTTTTCTGCTAACCATGTGTGCTGGGCTTATGAACCGCGAGGAAACAAACCTGTTCTTCCTTTTGGTTCAGCCCACTCAAAACTAGTGAAACGTGCGATTGTTAAGTCATGCTTTTGCAGTGCTCTCGAGAAATCGTGCGAGCATAGACTGGAGTCTGCGTTCCTTAACCAGGTGACCAGGTTGAACAGCTCTGGCTATCCAAGCACACTCTTGTTAGCGGTTGCAGAGAGCTTGCTCAAAGAGAGCAGGGAAGTGGTTCGCAACCAGGACGGAGCTGACAGATATTGGAGAAAGAATATGACGGTATTGCCGTACATGCACACCATCGCCCACCAGCTCAAAAAAATAGGAAAAAGAGCAGGAGTTCATGTGGTCTTTTCCGCACCTGAAAAACTCTCTAAACTATGCAAAAAGGTGAATTCCGCCGTCTCTGTCAGCAACTCCAGCGCTGTTAGGCACAGGCAGCCATTTGTGAAGTGCGCGAGAAACGTGGTGTACTCGATTCCATTGCCCTGCGGATGAGCCTACATTGGCCAAACAGGCAGGTGCCTCAACGAGAGGCTCATGGAACATAACAACAGCTTCATCGGGGCATCTCGTCATCTCGGCATACACTGCCGTGACTGCCAACAGTGCAAGGAACGTGGTCCTTCTTTGGGAGGAACCACCATCCTTCACAAGTACATAAGCAAAACAGCCAGGGAGATTGCTGAGGCTGCAGAGATTGCAAAAAAAAAAGGGATCACTGTGTCAGCACTCCATCATTGCTGTTAAGTGATAAGGAGCGTCATATCTTGCGAATTTCGGAATGAGTATTATGGCTTCGACGTTCTTGTGCGCGTACTGCTTTTTAGGTTTTTAGCTTTTTGTTTTTTCCTTTTTTTGTCGTGTGCAGAAAACGATGTGTTCGCTTGCGATGTGGCGCCGCTACCAGATGCTCATGAATGATTGTACCTCTTCGTTGCTGCGCATGTCCGCTGTACACCATATATAGTCGCTCGCACAGCAATAAACTTTTGTTGAAGTCGGCGCTTTGTGGTGTCTCCCCTCGTGTCCGTGTTCGTCTTGCGCTGTGAATGTTAGCATGAAGTACCAGCTCGCCCAGCAACTGATTTTAAGCAAGTTGTTTTTGCTTGAGCTGCTTTCAGTACAAGTTGCGCCTTTTATGCCTGATCGAGTTCTTTAAGGCGGTGTCCATTTTCGTAATCGCAATATGAACGACAATTGACAGTATGCCCCTATTCTCTTTTTCATCCTGTAATTAAGTGCCATTTAAGTACAGAAATATTCACCGCAAGGCCACGCGGATAAGCAATTGAAGCATTACTTACGGTTAATGCATCCTTGACAAGACGACAAACAGCATAAGACATAGAAGCAGCAGATAGTGTGCCCATATGAACTATAGCGTTCGTCACTAATTGATGCCGGTGCGGGCAGAGAAATTTAACTGCCGACTCCGCCCGGCTGTCGAGGTCACCGACAGCAAACAGCGTTTAGCAAAAGTTTAACGAAAGAAGGATGAGGTGCTGGGAACTGCTGACGGCAGGACTGACAGTGCATGCAGCTCGAGCGCTTCTCTGCAGCCCCATCGGCCGCGGCGGTGCAGTGCAGGAGCGCATTCTGTAACTGGTGTCATCAGGAACTCGATTGACCCGTACTCAATTCTTCATGGGGGCTTTCGGCACACGCTGAACATCCAGTTCCGAAATGAGGTACAAAAAAAGCAGACCTCATTGATGAAGATCTCATGGTCTATTTCACTTTGCAAGTTCTGTATGTAGGATTAAACTCTAATCAATGCCGTCGTTATACTCCGATTGATATATTGCCCATATTTTCAAAAGGGTTCGAAAAATCGTTCTTAAGCTATTTCAATGCTTCTTATAGAAGCATGACGTTATTTTGTACTAGCAATACGAATCCATAGAAAGAACAAAAGACTCAAGATCTCCTTCTTTCATATCAAAAGGAATACACAAAAGAACCTCGCATTATAAATTTTGTGGCTATAGTACGCCATTCATTTGCATAGACCATTTAACTTACTTTAATGCTTGAACGATATAGAATAACAAGCAAAAACTACTCTTAAAAAAGTCGTGCCTGGAGTGCAGGAAGCAATACGTTCAGTTAAATAACTATAAGCAGACTATGGATTGTTTCGAGTGGCGTACCCCAAATGATTATCGTCGGGCCAGTGTAAATTAATTTATATAATAGTGGCATGGTCAAAGTGGACCATAATCCTCGTTATATAATTTAGGCTGATGACAGCAGTTTGTTTCCATATGGCAATGCCAGTTGCTAGATAATAAGATATGCGGACAACGCCCTAAAAAAACGGATGTGCGGCCTAATTGTATTCTTCTGTCCATGATTCTTGCGAAATCGAAGCAACTTTTTTTCGCGTAAACGTAATAATCATGGTAACCGATTTTTACAACATGGTTGAAATTCCACTGGCAAGACCACTAAAATTACTTACTGCAAAATTCATGCAATTTGTTGAAATTAACGATGAGAAATCAGCGACAACTAATGTTACATGGGGAGTACCCCAAGGAAGTGTGCTAGCACCAGTACTGTTTCTAATATTTATAAATGAGCTACCAGCTTGTGTTTCACAGAATATTAAAATTTTCGCAGATGACTGCGTCCTTTACAAGGAAATTAAGTCTTTTGATTACCATATAGTTTTAAATAACGCCTTAAAACAGTGTACAAGTGCTGTCAGGACTGGCAGATGGACATCAATTTAAATAAATCTGTTCTTTCATCTATAACTAGAAAAAAACACACATCAGCTTTTCAGTACACGCTTAGTAATATTCATCTTGCATCTGTCCTTGAGCATAAGTACCTTGGTGTGACACTAATCTCTGATTTGAGATGGCATTCGCACGTTAATATCATCACATTTAATGCACTAAAACAAGATTTCTTCATTAACAGACGCCTTAAACTAGCACCCTCTGAAACAAAATTACTAGCATATAAAACTATTGTCATTCCAATTCTAGAATACGGGAACACCGTTTGGTTTCCCTTTACTAACAAGCCCATTAAAAAACATGAAGGGGTGCAGAGAAAGGCACTAAAATGTGTATATAATAAACACTTCCTTACAGACTGGAGAACAGAGCAAAATTCGCAAGACTTAAATTTATGTATCAGCTAATACACAAGCAACTAAAAGTGCCCGCTACAAAATACATAACGACCACAAAAACTCGATCAACCCGCCACAACCTCACACAAATTAAACGAGTTTCCATTCCGTACTGACATATTCAAATACCATTTTTTCTTCGAGCTACACGAGAATGGAACAATCTAAACATAGATATTACTAACAGCTTATCATTAGATGCGTTCAGTGCCCTGGTTATAGATCACCTGTTTGTTTCCCAGTAGTTATTATCATTTTCCACACTTTTCTGCCCTGTTTATTTTTAACGTTTTGTTTGTGCCTAGATTGAAAATACAAAACTAATTGCAGCCGATTTCCTTTTTTGGTATGCTTGTCATCATGTTTGCCGCCTATTATTTGTACCTCGACTTGAATTCTCTAACCGATTTTGAAACTATTTTTGCCATATGTTATTGTTCAAATTGTTTACTTACCAACATGTGCACTACAACTGTATCATTCAGAGCCCTTCCTGTTACAGTCCCTGATGGGACTTATAGTATCAAAAATATAGATATATATGCAAAGGGACGACCTTACAAACCATGTAGCATTGAAGGCTTCTAGAGCTTAGAATTTGTCGCGTTTCAGAAGTTATCTCGAGCAAAGAGTAAGGCTGACATTTTCCTCTGCAATATTTCGCTCATATCTCAACTGCTGCACTTTAGTATGGGGCACTGGAACAGAAGCCAATCTGAAAAAAAAAAACTGGCTGTTAATTGAAAAGAGGGCATTTCGGGTTTTACAACTTCCGTGTAGACATACAACTAAACATACTTTTTCAAGAAAAGCTGTCAACGTATTTATTCTCTGCGCAGGTACAGGTGTACAGACAAGTTCAATTAACATATGCTACTTATCTCCAATCCGGTAGTTTGGCTCCATCCATCATGGCGACGCGACATTGAGCTCAGCAGTACATCTTTACACAACTACGGTGGTGCCGTTCCCTAATCTTTGACGGAAGCTTTAAAAAAACTGCTTTAAGTGGACTTGGGACTATGAACAATCGTTTCACCGGCAGCCTCTGCGACTACCTCAGCGCAACGGGTCTTCACTCCTTCTTTTATCTTTCTATCTCCCGCATTCCTTCCCTTTTTTTTCAACCTATACCTTATGGCACACTTTACGATTAAAAAAGAAAGGCGCTATAAGATATCTGGGATCTGCAAAGTTTCTAGAAAAAAAATGATTGTGAAGATCTTGAGAAACCCGTCCTCACGGTTAGCGCCCCTCCATGACTAAAATTTATAATTGTTCTTGTAGGAGCTGTTCCGCTTGTTGAGGCATCTGTTGCACTTGTTGAAAATCATCATTATTGCATGAAAGAATAATTTTTTTCAGTAGAATTTTGACTTTCTAGTAGAAAAGCCCACATCTCAGTCGATTATGATGAAGGTGTAGTCTGAAGGTGATTGAAATTTCTGGCCATCATAAATAAACGACGATTTTTCTGTCGTATTGCGCGGCTGCTATGCCAATTTTTCTGTGAAAACAGGCGATTTTGCATTCTACAGAACCGGCTGTTGCGAATAGCATTTTTGTAGCTAGAAATGGAATTTTCCGAATTTGACAAGAATAGCTGCTGTGAAGTCGAAATTTTCTTGTGCGTTTTTCGATAGGGCGGCATTTCGCAAACCAGTGACAAGTTTTACAGGAGCACGTGGATGTCCTTCACTGATAACGCCGAGAGCGTGGCCCCTTCTTATCAATATACTGCTAGAACTGCCAGTTGAAATCCACCAACGCAAAGATTACAATTATCCTCATTACAAAAATCGGCGATGCTGCATCCTTAATGAGATTGGAAGATTCGCCACGCTTTCCTGCTCTGATCTGCACGATTCTTGGAGCCAACTGCAGCTTAATGACGTAGATTGAACGAAGAAAGCATATGTGAGAGACGCTTGCATAAACCAAAAGCACTTCTCGGCAACATCCGGGAGAAGCACTGCTTCCGGTGTGCCTTATTAATGTAGCATGGATGTGATAGCCGTTATTGATAATATTTTGATTTATAGTGAGGATGCTCTGCAACAAAAAAAAAGCTATTAAGGCGCCTTTGTCTTTATCGGTCATCAAGGCCGACGAATTTGATTCTCTTCAGTGTTCTCCAGCAAACTCGATTGTGTTTCCCGATTGAAGAAAGAAAAGAAATTCCGGTGACTCTGCATCGAACATGATTATAAAACGAAAAAGAAATTGTCCATTTTCTCGTTACGTGAACTACGGGCAGTGTCGCTACGCAAGGGCAGTGTGTTAAACTGATAAAATTGCATGCGGAATCCAATTGTGCACGCAAGTTTTCCTGCGCACGCAGGGTAGAAGGTAGCCAGCCGCTGAAATGTACGCCTGTTTAGTCAAACACAGGAAAATGATGTCACCACAAGCGAGACGAAGATTTATTTCAGCTACCGAAGATTGTACAACAATGACTTTTTTTCATGCCAAACCTAACCGATCGTACCAGCAACTGCACCAGCTGCTTTATTGATCACGACTGCCTTAGCGACATTTTCTACCACTCTCCTGATCTTCTTAAAGAAGTACTCGGACGTGTCTTCCCCTGGCAGTTTTTCAGAGCTGTGCAGCAGTTCCAGAGCCGCGATGACGTCAACCAGCTTGTCAGGCGTCTCCAGTGTGACATCCTTCCCTTGCAGAAGCCCTCCTAGAGTCTCTAAAGCTCTGCCCGTCTTCTTCAGCGATTGGTTTTCTGTGTCTGCAAAAAGGAAAAAAAAAGCGAAACACTCTGTTTTATAACATAACAAACTCTTGCGGTTATCACTTTTGTAGTGGTAACGTCTCGATAAGAAAGGATTTAATCGCCCGAATTACCTTTCTCACCTTTTGTGATATCAAACAAACAAAAAAATTTCATAAATATCTGCGTGCGAAAGCTGCTGCAGCCGCCTAAATATTAGTTCGCTAACATTCTTGCATTTCGCATTTGTAAGGCTATGCCAGCCGTAGCCTAGCAGGAAGTGCATGAACTTCAGCTGAGCAGCATTGGATACCTACCGTTGGCCGGACATAGCGGGTATAATGATGAGAAAGGAAGATCAGAGCTATGTTTTCGAGGATATCTCTATGAATATGGGACATATTAGCAGGAGCACTAATGTGCCCCTTCGGTGCAGTGATGACTGTCTTATAGTTTAGTTTTGCGGGACGCAGCAAACAAAGTAATGCTTGTATCTAGCTTGCTAAGGCATAAATTTATTATTTAAAGGAAAATACATGATTATTTCAGAGACAGAGAATGCGCCAAAAGACGAGAGTTTAGTACAAAAAATCGCAGTATTAATTTTAATGGTTGCCGTACAAAATCAGCTGAATAGGAGTCATCTTGCTTTAAGAAAGTGGGTCAAAGAAAAAAATGCACGCGCATTCAGAAATCATTCTATCAAACAAGAAATTAGCCTCCTGCGAGGTGAATTCTGTTACAGAGTTTCGTTTTCTTGCGGGCGACAGTACCTTAGACAGACGGGCTGTAGTGGTAACACGGATATTAAGAAACATGAATAGCCACTAGGAAGCGGGTGATGCTCTCTTTCTCTGTTCACTTATGAAGAACTCAAGATCCCATAGGTCCAGCTACTCTAAAGTCAGGAGCCGAGCGGGAATTCCGAATTTCCTCCCGCATTCTGGAAAAAAAGCGGGCTTCCTAAAAATTTTCTACTCCTTTCAAAAAATTTGTGAAAAATTTAACCGTCCTTTTTAATTCCCTCTTGTCCTTAAAGAAGAAATGATTATAACCACGCGTAGCAAAAAAAAAAAAATATTTGCGGGAAGCGCCCAACCAAAATCGCCTTCTTTACCTCTCGTTCCTTTGCCTTGCCGTTCTAATAGTGAACGCCTACAAACGGGGCCTAAATTCCAATACTTTGGAGCCCACTTTCTTATTTGTCAATGAAAGGAGAAATGAAAATATGAACCAAAGCAAAGACCCCAGGCTCAAATTTTGCGAAACCGGTCAATATGAAAAAGGATGGGCAAAAGAATCACTGTTGCACTACTGCCGCGGGCCTGCATTTGGATACACGTATGCTAGGCGGTGGACACGATTTTTGTTCTCTCAATAATTTTAGAGAAATTTGTTACTGCCCACTGGCAACGTAATTAGGTATGCTTAATAGTAAACATGCTCATTAGTAACCAAAGTTTTTTTCTCCCGAAGGGACAGGCATCGCTTCCATTCAACTCCAAGTAACACTGTTCTGCTTAGGCTATGACCACCCTGTTCCCGCAAGCATTACATTCATGTTTGCTCACCTGACTCTGTGCTGCGTTCATTTAGGTCTCCGTGGAGTTAACACCGTTACACAAGCGACGATGCAAGAAGAGATTTGACGTTCTCCTCATGAAATATTTTAATGATACGCATTTCTTCTTGCTTTCTACTCGTGATAAATAATTGCCGTCTATTTTTTCGCCGCCTGAGCTCCATTCCTATTTTTTTAACTGTACTTTTACGCTTTCTTTCCCTACCTTAATTGCAGCTGCTTAACACCCACTGTTCAACCCTGTATCTGAGTACTAGCCTGGCACAAGTATTGATGCGCACACCTAGTACGCATTGACCAACAGAGATGAATGAGCCAAATTGCCACAGGTCTTTTTCATTTGCATGAACATCATTTCAAGCTGAAGAATCTTTTTGTTAACGCGGCTTTCTGAAATTTGTTCAAAGCGTGTTTTGCAAACAAAAAAAAGGTGCCATTATTTTCAGAGACGGTGTTGATTTCAGTACACGGACCACTTTAAAGGTGACACCGCTGCAATTGGCTAGAAATAGATTGAATCTGAACAATGAGTTCCAGCATGCTGCACACCTCTCTCTAAATATAATTCGTACTATAACAGATACGCATTGACCATATACGGAGATTACCTTACAGGCTGCAAAGATTTCCCGTTTTGCGGTAGCCTTAGTATTGAGGTGCAGAGAAACAGAAGCCAAAACATGACATTACCGCATTTTACCACTTCCCTATCGCACATTTGTGGCTTTTTTTAATAACTGCTGTGGCTCCTCTATGCGCCTAATTGCCCGCCGCTACGGAAAGCGAAACAGCATCCCACGCAGTGCAGCGCTTGGTATTGTTTTATACTAATTTCGGCATTTCGTAAATTGCAACATTTCGGCAGAGTGGATCTATGGCCTGTCTTAACCCTTTACTCCTTTGTGTCCCCAAAGCGCAGCATATTGTTTTCATACGGCGTACTCATGACGCATGCACCCAAAGCCTGTTGTCAACATATTTTGTTGAGCTTGCACATTTCTATGAAAAAGTTTGTGGTTATTTTGAGCAGGCTGTATCAAAAAAAAAAAAGAGAGAGCACGAATGTTCGACTATAACCCAGTGTCAATCAATTCCTCTTCTCTTATTTTGTGGCACCCGCTGCGTGAAAAATAACTAGGCATATATTGAATAAATTCCTGCCCGCTGCTTCTGGGAGTTCGAGTTGGCTCGAACCGTTTAATTTGGTGTTAGAAAGAACTCGAACAAATTGCACGAAATGGACCAAATTCTAATTATTGCTTATTATCAACACACCAATTATTCAATTATTAGTGGAGTTAACCAGTGAAGATAATAGCAGAGCAATATAGGTTAAATCGCTGGGGAAAACTATATGCTAGACTGTGAACCAAGCGTTCAACACTGCTCACCTGAAACAGCAGCAGAACAACTGGCCGAAATTGTGACTGCCAAGAATAGGAGTGCCCTTGTGGTCTTCATTTTGTTGTCTCTGCGAATACTGAAAACACGTCACTAGTTACAACTTTAAGTAAGGCAATACTAGTTAGCAAGGTGCTTGTTGCAAGCATTTTTGATATGAGGACGGGTACAAGAAAAAATCTTGTGTCATAACTGTCACAAGGCTTGCGCGCATAAAAGGGATGTTCGACGCACTTAGAATGGTTTAATTGAATAACAACAGACTTCGCCAATTTTCCCGAAAGGGAGCGATGTTCACGTCATCTGTCAGTCCTTAGGGGCTTGAAGGGGGTTTTCAGCTTTCAGACAATCCTAACTGAAAGAAGAGAAAATTTCTATGAGCGAGAAGTTGAAGAATGTTTTTCTGGCACTGTCGGGCAAGAACTCAAGAGATATTTCGAGGGTTATCCTAGGTGAGAAGTATAATCGGCGGTATTTGCGACGCTTACCGAAACCTGCAATAAGGGGACTATTTTTGATGGGGGATAAGAACCGAGAGCTGACGCCATAAACGGCCCGAGGCAGCTTTTTAGATGCGGGCTGCTTCAAGCATTGAAAGGGTGGCGTCTATCTGCCTCCTTTTCATCAGTACACTCCGAAGAATTAAGTGGCTTTATTTCTTTTTTATATATTGGAGCTCCCTTCAACCATGTACTGCGTTCCTTCCTCTGTGCTTTTATATTCGGTAATTTTATTATCTTTAGCTTCGTTCACGGGTTATTTATTGGAGCTGCATATTTTAAATAGACAAAGCACAATAACTGAACCTGGCTGCAGCGATAAAGAAAGCCATTATACTAAATAGAGACCACTCTACCGAAAATCAAACTGTCATCAGCTAGGAAACAGCAAGGAAATAAATACAGATGTTGCCATGACCGACCGATTTCGCGAGTTAGGCTTGGGTCGGCAGTATTGATTTTCTTTTTGTTTGGTCTAAATCCCTGAGACGGTACTATACGTCCGTTCGCTTCAGTACGGTGGACAACAATCCGCAGTGTGGATATCACGAGACTGTGCCGAGTGCCAGGAACAATTTATAGATCAATTTTACTTGCCATCGATGTGAATTTTGCTGCCGTAAAATATAAATATGCCCTGAAAGTGCTAGATAATCGTTAAATATTAAAAAATTGCTCTAAGTTGCTCTAACACTAACAGAAAGAGCCAGATAATCATTATATATTAAAATATACTGCACCAGGTGGCGCTCAGTGGGCTTTTAAAATTTCTGAAGAATTCTTCACATCTTTACAGAAGGAGTTCGTGGTAATGCTCGCGCAAAAAAAACACAAAGGCATGCTAAACCTCCCACCAGGAACTTTCTATACACGCAGTGTGTATTTTTTTTTGTGTGGAAAACTGTTTGTTCTGAAAATTAGAAGTTCTCTTAAAGGAACAAAAGTGAATAAACTGTGCTTTCAACAGAAATGAAATATAGGCATGCAAGCGACCACATTTTTTCCTTGCGAGTGACAGGCACCCGAGCTAAAATACGTTCGAGAGGAATGAAAACCGAGGTACTCACCTTGTCGAAAGCGTAGAGCTGCTGTGTGGAAAGAAGCGTGAGACGTACTATATTTATAAGTGTGCTTGAACCATGCGCATGGTGAACGTACCTAGGAAAAACCACTCAATGGTGACGTCATTGAAAATACCGCATAACGCAGCATGAGCGTTGTGATATCTTCCTTTATCTGGGAATTACGGCTACCGTAAGCTGCAAACTTCTGCTGCACAATAGATTGCATGTCCTGATAAGCTCTCAGCTCCCATCTGTTAGGACAAGCTCTTAGCTAATCGGCTGTAGCCTTTTGAGGAAAATTTAAACAAACTTGCAGCAGGTTATGCTGAGCAAAAGGAAGTTCTGTATGGTTGAGTGACTGGTGATGAATTTTAATTCAAAACAAATCACCTTTTTCAGACATTCTTTTAGGAATTAAAAAAAAAACAATGCTGCTTAAGTACTTCACCTCTGGAGAGCAAACGTTTTTTTTTATTTTATTATCATAAAAAAATGCAGAAAATATATGTTACCAGATTGTCGTTTATTCACAAGATTGAGAGCAGGCGCATGAATCTTAGAGCTCGCAAAAAAATTTGGCGAAGAGAAAATTTAATGTCATACATACGCTCTTTTTAGCTCTAGAAATAATGATTGCTAACATACAAAATATATCTCCATCTTTATTAGCTTTTTACAATGTCAATAGTTTTTATGTTTGCAATTTATTCGCAGAAAAGCTCTGATGGGATTGCTGCGGCCACCAAGGCAATAAAGCAGTGTCCTTTTGCGAAGCTATCGGGTTAACGAAACCCTGATTCAGTTTTGACTTACCGCGCTATTAGAACTGTGCCAAATCAAAGATAGAAAAGGCTCCTTTAAAAAAAACAATGGAGTAGTAGCACATAGTAGAACTTCGCTTCAGGTTAGTAAAATTCACAGAAGTGGCTCATTGTGCGGTTTCTTTTTCTCGCACGAGCGACTTTATCCGTTTACGTTGGCGCAGTTCCCGTAAAGATTCATTACTGAAAATATTTCTAAAATGATTTCTATTCCAATTCAATCATCATTCTACAGTCCAACTTTAATTAGCCCACCATGACGGCTCGGTGGCTAGCCTGTTCGGCAACTGATCCGGATTACCCGGGTTAAAACCCAACCGCGGCTCCCGCGTTTCAATGGAGGCGAAACGCAAAAGGCACCGACGTGTTGTGCACTGTCAATTGCACGATAAAGATCCCAAAATGGCCGAAATAATTTCGGAGCCTTCCTCTAATGCATCTCTTTCTTTCTTCATGCACGCCCATCTTCCTCCCTTCCGTCACGGCGTGCTTGAGGTGTCCATCGAGAACTGAGGCAGTTACTGCACCGTTTCCATTCCTCCAAAGCCACTAATTCAAACTTTACAGTACAATTTATTGAAAGTGTAATTTAATTGAAGTCCTGGTGTGTTATGAAACTGTGTTGGATACAAGTTCTGATTCGAATTCATCGGTTTTGCTCGTCCCGCAACTCAAATTTCTCCCATAATTGTTCGCGGTCAATAAAAGAACACATAGAAAATTACGCACACAAGAACGTCACAGTCAGGAAAACAGATCAGCAATTAGCGACTGAAGGACAGAAGCTGCATAGACAATGCGCTTGAGCCCAGAAACGCTCTGTTTAGTGAGTATTTGTGGCACAAACTCGACAGACATGCTATTGGTAATGTTTTACCCAGATTACTGTGTATCCAAAACCGCGCGAAAAACTAAGCACGTTGGGTGACGCCTGTGGAGTTGCTCGAACGGCTTGCTTTTGGTTCGGCAAAAAGGGCTCTCCCGCACGTAGGGATGTTTCGAGGTTCAAGATTCAAGTGGTTTGCTGCGTCTTCGACGAAGAATGGGAAACGTTTTGAACTAAACGGCATTGCATTAATTTCTTTTAAACCCTGGGTAGTAGAAACAGACTGCTTCGTGTGTAATATGTGCTCTCAAGTTCCAGAGATTATCCTCCAGTGCCAGTTATGCACTCGTTGCTTTTCCATTCAGTATACGCACCCATTTCTTGAGTTGCACTTGTGCGCCAATATGTGTATTTACGAATGGGCACCACTTCCAATAAAGGTGTCCCAACACTATTAACTGCAATTCAAAAGGATTCCTTCTGATGTCTGTGTCCATAGAGTCTACTTGAAAATGTTTGTTCATGGCACAATTTCGACCGCGCGCTCGCCTGCCACGTGCCCACCAAGCATTTTTGTATCGGCTGCGGAGTTTGCTGACATAATACTACCAATTTCTGTACTCAGTCGGCCCACACCTCAGATGAAGACTCTTACCCAGAATTCCTCGCCATCTGGAAACTCTTGATCACCGATTTCTCCTGAACAGACATTTTAAAAACTTCTTCCGATACCGTCGCGGTAAAATAAACAGTCCGCTTTGCGACAACTGCTGCTCGAACGAAACTCTGGAAGATATCCTGCTTGAGTGTCCTTCCTATGCTGACGATCGTGCGTAAAATGAATATTGCGTGGAGAAGCTCTCCCCAGTGGCTCTAACAATAGAGTCTTTTAGGTCCCTTAGACTGCGCTCGGGACAGAGATATGTAATGAACGTTTTATTTTCATATTTAAGAGACATTGGACATTTTGAGAAGCTGTAATTTCAACTTGGATGTTATCCTCGGACATTCTTCATGCCGTGAACTTTGTCAGTCCATTTGTCGGACTATGCACTTCATAATTTCATATGCAAGATTATTACTCGCCGATGGGCCTTAGTGCGCATTTAAGGGCTGCATTTAATCTTTCCCCTTTTTATTTCTTCTATTTTACTTTTCCGCGCCACTCTCCTTTCTCCTTAGCCGCCGCGGTGGCTGAGTGGTTACGGCGCTCGGCTGCCGGCCCGAAAGACGTGGGTTCGAACCCGCCCGCTGCGGTCGAATTTCGATGGAAGCGAAATTCTAGTGGCCTGTGTCCTGTGCGATATCAGTGCACGTTAAAGAACCCCAGGTGGTCGAAATTTCCGGAGCCCTTCACTACGGCGTCTCTCATAACCTGAGTCGATTTGGGACGTTAAACCCCCATAAACCATAAACCATCCTTTCGCCTTAATCTCCCAAATTCCCTTCCCTGTGCGGAGTAGCATGCCAGTGATTTTTAAACGCCGGCTGTATTGTCTGTTTCTTTATTAAAGGGTTTCTCTCTCTTTCTCTCCGTGTCCCTCTAGAAGATGTTGATGCACTCCTTTGGTAGGTGGATCGTCAAGTAAGGACTTCCTCTGCCGTTCCTGCTCCTGTTTCCTTTACATAGTTCACACGTTTACCTTCACGCAAGCACGCACGCTCGCACGCGTGCACACACACACAAACACACACACACACACGCGCGCACACAAACACACACGCACATGCACACACACAGAGAGATACAGATAATGTTTCTCATTTTAAGTAGTATATGGGGTATCAGTACTAAGGCAAAAAGACACAAACGAGTGTATTACCTAACATGATTTAATATCACGCAAAGCAACATTGTGATCTCCGCTGGAACTATATTGCTGGAATTTCCTTCTGCTGATTCATCTGGTTTTACTGAACTAAATAGAATTGGCCATATCACATAATTTTTTATACGTTAACAGATGCATCTCTGTGCACGTGCACATTTCCGCTCATTAGGCTCAATACGAATCTTTTTTGACATTGTTAGGATCCTTCCCTTGGATAATTAAAGAAATTTATCTCCTTTGGTTTGTTAGTTCTTCGAATGCTGTGGACAAGTGCTACATCAGGGTGGCGAAATGCGGTTCTGGTGTGGGAGTGCGTTGTTGGTTCTGGTCACCGAGATCAGGCCGCACCCCAGGCCTGCTTATGCAATTGCATCGACACGCGCAGTTTTCTTTTTTCAAACCTATTGGTGGAAGAAAAACTATTGATCTAAGGTTTAGTGAATGGAAGTCGACAGAGTGGGTGAGGTAACGAACTCGTGTTAATGACATCCTAAACGAAATCAAGACGAAGAAATGTGAAGGCAAGATAACCGCTGGTCTTTAAGGGTAACGAAGTGGATTTCAAGAGAAGGTAAGCGTAGCAAGGGGTGGCCGAAGGTTAGGTGGGCTGAAGTGATTGAGAAGCTTGCAGGCATAGGTTGGGCGCAGCTGGCAAAGAAGAGGTTTAATTGGACAGACTTGGGAGAGGCGTTTGCCCTGCAGTGGGTGTAGTCAGGCTGATGATGATGATGATCTCCTTTCTCTCCTCCAGACAGGAGACGACCTAGAACCACATCCCACCCTAGGCGTTGCTAAGATAGCTCAAGACAGCAGACTTCAGGAATTTTGCAGAACCGAACCGACAAACAGTAATTTGTTATTTACCTCACCTCGGCGATATTCTATCACTTGCGCCTACTCACATTTTCCTCTAGCTTCTTCATCCCATATTAGCATACCGTTTTCAAAAGTTGTTTCATGTGACATCACATGCTTGCCTGACAGAAGGAATGGCGTGGTTTCCTTGGGTAAAAGAAAAAAAACAACGTGCTGGCTAAGCTGTCCTGACAGCATGGTACACCAGCCTTCTTATCTGAGAACACTCGACGCAAGTGTGTCCCGCATTGTTTGCGCTTTTCCGGAGCTGATATCAGAGTGTTTTCCCAAACCACTGCACGTGCAGACTTCGTCACTGATATTGGGATATATAATCTCGTTACTCAGACTTCTCGGGCAAGCTTTTATCCAACCCTGTCTTTTGAGGTTACCCTTCATGGTTTTTAAGCCAACGTCGGCACCATGCTCTTTTTCTATCATTCTCAAATATACTGCCTTTCTTGGAAGTTTATTGCGAAAGCATGTTTCAGTGGAACTTTGGGATAAGTCATGGAATTTTAAATGATGATGATGATTATGGATTTTTATGGCGCAAGGGCAGCTATGGCCAAAGAGCGCCATGTCACAAGGTATTTTTTCTTTTTCTCAAGGTGGGGTCAGAGACCCATTTCCCAAGCATTTCACCCTTAAATGAGCCGAGCACCAGACCAGGGGAAAGCTTGTACCCATTGTATCACCGGTGGGTACCCGGCGGTACTGGGGATCGAGCCCAGCACCTCCCGCATACGAGGCGGATGCTCAACCACTTAGCCACCGCTGCGGTGGAATTTTAAATGAAGATATGACTGCATCACATTATTTTGAGACACGAGTTTTGGTAGTGAGTGCAGCGGAACTTGGCAATAGGCATGCAACTTTCACCTGCTGGAAAACAGCAAGGAACTAGACGGATGTTGCCATGAGCGACCGATTTATCAAGTTATGCGCGGGTCGGCAGCATCGATTTTTTTGTTTGGTCTAAACTCCTGAGACGGTACTATACGCCAATCGCTTCAAAACGGTTGCCAACAATCCACGGTGTGGACATCACGACATACTACCGAGTGCCAGCAACATGTTTAAAATCAATTTTACCTGCCATAAATGTGCATTTTGCTGCCGTAAAAAGTTAATATGCCCTGAAAGAGCGAGATGACAATTATATACTAATTTAATTGTACAAAGTCGCCCTAACATTCCCTAAAAGAGGCAGATAATTAATACATACTAAAAATTTTGCGCCAAGTGGTGCTCAGTGGACTTTTTAAACTTCGGAATAATTCTTGCGCCTTTACTGACGGCGTTTGGTAACGTTTGCACCAAAAACACGTTGAGTACGCTAAGCCGCCGCCGTGGCTGAGTGGTTATGACGCTCGGCTGCTGCCCCGAAAGACGCGGCTTCGATCCCGGCTACGGTGGTAGAGTTTCGATGGAGGCGAAATTCTAGAGGCCCTTGTACTGCGCAATGTCAGTGCATGTTAAAGAACCCCAGGTGGTCGAAATTTTCAGAGCGCTTCACTACGGCGTCTCTCAAAGCCCATTTGCTTTGCGACGTTAAACCCCCATAAACCATAAACCGTAGGGCACACTAAAGCTGTCTCCAGAGATTTTCCATACACGCAGTGCGTATTGGTTTTGTGGAAAACTATTTGTTCTGAAAATTTAGAAGTTCTTGCAGAGGGACAAAAGTGAATAAACTGTGCTTTCAATAGAAATGAAATATAGGTATGCAAGGGACGATATTTTTCCTTTTGAAGGACAGGCACCCGAGCTATTAAATGCACGAAAGGAATGAAAACTGAGGTACTCACCTTGTCGAAAGCGTACAGCTGCTGTGTGGAAAGAAGCGTGAGGCCTACTACTTTTATATGGGTGCTTGAACCATGCGCATGGTGAATGTACCTGGGAACATCCACTCAATGGTGACGTCGTTGAAAATACCGCTTAAGGCAGCATGAGCGTTGTCATGTAGTTCTTTATCTAGAAACTACGGCTACCGTAAGCTGAAAACTACTGTACCACAACAGATTGCATGTCCTGAGAAGCATTCAGTCCCCATTCGTTAGAACAAGCTTAGCTAATTGACTGTAACCATTTCAGAACAAGTGAAACAGAATTATAGCAGAGATAGGCTGAGTAAAAAGAAGGTCTGTATGGTTTAGCGGGTGGTGAGAATTTTAATTCTTAAAAGAACGCCTTTTTTAGGCGTTCATGAACCATTGAACTACTGCACCATTGTCAGTGCATGGCTTGTTTCACATTTTAAATGAAATTTATCAGTGCAAGTTCGATTGAATAACCCGGTCTAAAGCCAAACTGTGTAGGAGTTCATAGTTTAAATGTAGTAAGGTGACTCATTACCCGCATGCAAAAAAGCTTCTCACTTACTTTGCTGAAAAAAGAGAAGAAGCCGATGGGACGGTAATTATTGATGGAGTTACGATAACCTGTAAGACAATCAGAAAAAACACCGGCCTTGAACATTTTGTTAATTATATTTGCCAGAACTGGGGTTATGTCTTTTAAAATAAGCTTAACTTTAGAAGGATGAGTCGAGTCTAATTCTGCACTGGACGTTTTGAGCGATTTAATGAATTGAAGTCCACTCTGCTGATGTAGGACGCAAGTAAACAGAGCGGGAGCAACGTGGCAAGGAAGCTAAAGTGACTACGTCCTATAAACACTGGGAAAATTTAAAGTGCTGGCTAAAAGCACTGGCAATATCACTAAGGTAATTATATGTCGCATTTTCACATCTTATCTTCGTGAGCCACCTTTCACTATTATCAATGTTAAGAAATTGCTTAATAAGTTGCCAATTACGTCTAGTGCGTGTCTTTTCCTATTTTTAAAATGCGGTAGTAATTGTTTTCACACAAAATATATCTGTATCTTAGAGAGTTTTTTATATTTGTTGAAAAAAAGTCAAGAGTTTTTGTGTTTCAAGATTTATTCGCAGAAACCCTCTGATAATGGTGCTGTGGAAACCAGGGTAGTAAAGAGTCTACTTATGCGAGGCAATCGGGCTATCTCAACCCTGATTCAGTTTCAATTTACCGCGCTATCTGAACTGTGCCAAATCAAAGACCAAAACGCCCCACTTTTTTATTTAAAAACAATTGAGTTGTATGATTAAGTGCGACTTCGTTTGAGATTAGTAAAATTCCCAAAGGTCGCATGTGTGCGCTTTCCTGTTCTCGCGAGTTCATCCATAAACGTAGCCGCAGATCTCGAAAGCATTCAGTACTTAAAATTATTCTCATCATTCTACCTTCCAACTTTAATGAACCCAGCGCGGTGGCTCAGAGGTTAGCGTGCTCGGCTACTGATCCGGAGTACCCGGGTTCAAACGCGACCGTGGCGGCCGGGTTTCGATAGAGGCGAAGCGCACAAGGCACCCACGTGCTGTGCGGTGTCAGCGCACTTTAAAAATCCCAAAATGGTCGAAATCATATCTGAGCCTTCGACTAAGGCATCTCTTTCCCTCCCCTCCCTCCACCTACCTTCCTTCCCTCATGGCGTAGTTGAGGTATTCACCGAGAAGTGAGTCAGTCACTGCGCCATTTCCTTTCCTCAAAAACCACTATTTCAAAACTTATTGTAGCGCTTATTGGAAACCCAGTATAGTAGGAGTTCTGGGGTCTTATAAAACTTTGTTTTATGCCTCTTTTCATTCGAATTCAGTCATCTGGGTTTTTCACGCATCCAGCCGCTCAAATTTCTGCCATAATCACTGGCGGTCAAAGAAAGTACACATAAAATAAAAGTACGCTGTCAACAACGCTATAGTGGTGAAAAGAAATCAGCTATTGGTGAATGAAAGACACGACCGGCGTAGACAATCCGCTTGAGCCCACGAGGGCTCTGCGCAGTGAGTAATAGTGAGACTAAGTGAGACATACGCTATTAGTGGTTTTTCAGCCAGATTTCCGTGTACCGAAAACCGCGCGGAAAACTAAGCACGGGGGGTGACGCCTGACGAGTGGCACAAACGGCTTGCATTTGCCTCGGCAACAAGGGCTCTCCAGAACATAGTGGTTTTTCGAGGTTGATGTTGTTTCTTGCGTCTTGGAGGAGAAATAGGAAATGTTTTGCATTAAACGGAATTGTTTTAGTTTCGGAAAGCCTGGTGATGTAGACACAGACCGCTTCGTGTGTAATATATGCTCTCAAGGTCCCGAGAATATCCTCGAGAGGCAGTGATGTCCTAACACCATATGCGAAAGGTTCCTTCTTATGTCTTTGGACATAGAGCCTCCTTAAAAATGTTCGTGCATGGCACGATTTCAACCAGGCGCTGGCAGCCAAGTGTCCACCGAGCACTTTAGTTTAGAAAAACGACGTGCGACTAGAGGCGGAGATGTGGATGCTTTCCTTTGGTAGATGGATCGCCACTGAGGCACGGCCACTGGCCTTTCACTCCTAGTTCCGTTTACATAGTTCACACGTTTACCTTCGAACGCATTGCCTTATATGGTTTAATAGCACGCAAAGTAAGTGATTTGTAGTGGCAGTGTATTGTTAGAATTTACTCCTACTGATGCCTGTGGTTTTACTGAACCAGAAAGAACTGGCCATATAAAATACTTTTTTTTTGTAATATGTTAAGTGGTGCCTCTCTAAGCGCGTATACATTTCCACTCATTAGGCTCGAAACGAACTTTTTTGTGACATTATTAGGTTCCTTCCCTTGGATAATTAAAGGAAGCTATCTCCTTTCTATCCTGCCGAGAGGAGACGACAAAGAAGTGCATCCCACCGTAGGCGTTTCTAAGATAACCAAACCCTGGCCAATCCCCCTCCGTGGGTATGTGTCATCATCTTTTCAGGCAACAACAACAACAACATAGTTGAAGACCGCTGATTTCAAACATTTTGCTGAAAAGAACCAACAAACGGCAATTTGTTTTGACTGCTTGTCACCGAGTTTCTCTCCATCATTTGTGCCTACTCACATTTTGCTCTTGTTTCTTCTAGCCTTTTTGCATACCATTGCCAAAGTGGTTTTGCGTGATGTGACATGAAAAAAAAAAGTGACATGCTTGACTGATGGAGTTAGCGGTGTGATTTGATAGGGTAAAGGAAAATAAACTTGTTGGCTATTCTGACCTCGCAGCATGGTACACCATCCTTCTTATCAGATCACACTCGACGCAAGTGCGTCCCGCATTGTTCGTGGTTCTCCGGTGCTGATATGAGAGTATTTTCCCGAACCACTGTACGTGCTTACTTCATCACTGATATTCAGGTATATAAGCTCGTTTTCCGACTTTTCGGGAAGGCCTCTACCCAACCCTGCCTTTGGACGTAAGTCGTTGTTG
Organism: Amblyomma americanum; assembly: GCF_052857255.1. Lineage (NCBI taxonomy): Eukaryota > Metazoa > Arthropoda > Arachnida > Ixodida > Ixodidae > Amblyomma > Amblyomma americanum. The sequence goes on along the minus strand of NC_135499.1, from coordinate 103,360,600 downwards.
TGTTTGTGTCAATGTCACAACCACGCTGCTTTATATCACTCTGAAATATATCTGACTTGATTTCAAGTTAATCGCTAATGCATGTTTCAATGAAACTCTGAGATCTTTTATAGAATTTAAAATTGAGAAATGACTGCATCATGTTATTTTTGCGACATGAGTTTTGATTATTAGTGCAGATGAAATTGGCAAAAGGCATGGATCGAAGTCAGTGTTATCGTAAAAAACTAGACTTTTTGTGTACATTTTGATTGTTTCTCAAGTCTCAGTATGGTTTCATATTCCTGGAAATTACTTTAATTTTGTTTGAATTCAGATTAGAGCCGAATATCTGCTTGCCCAGAAAGTTGTGGTACAACAAAGCGTTTTTTTTTTCAATGCAAGGTTCGCAAGATTCTAAGATGAACGTCGCTGCTATCATTACCTTCTTGCATTGGCTGCCGTTGCTTGTAAGTATCACAAAAATGCCTTGAAGCTTACGCAACAGATTTTTTTCGTAAGGAAATTTTAACACGAAGCGCGCAAGGACCAATTCTTGACGAGTGAATGCGCTGCACTCTATACACCAAAAAGAATGAGCTGAAAAACTATAATCATTTCTGTGATTGAAAAGACAAAAACGAGATATTTTACGTTTCGTATAATTTTGTTAACACCTAGCGATGTTTATTGCTGCGCGTCAAGAATAATGTGCGTTATTCTGTTGAATTTAGAAGGTTGCCGTGTTTTGCACGTACATATCCGTAGTGCGTTTTTTTTTTTGCATTGAATCTAGAGAGTATGTATTGATCATTACGAATTTTCTATTTCTTTTCCGATAACATGGATACAGTGGCTGCAAGTCTGTGAGTAACATATTGTCCTTCTGTCTCTAAATATTTTTTTTCAACTTGAATGCTTCCGTATTCAGATAATTCTGCAAGACGAACGTATTTAAATTGTTTACTACTTTTCTGACGACGCCCACACCATTTAACCCATTGCATTTTTATCGGAAACGAGAAGAAATTAACAAGAAAACTGCTGTGCCACAAAACAGTAAGTATAAAAATTGTGCAACGCTAAGAATTCTGCCTTTGCACATGAAGACGGTTGTTTCTTGCTGACAAATTCAGTGCTGGGCCCTTCGCAAACTTATGGCTCAAAAACTGCTATTCAAATTTTTTTTTCGAAAGAAACCTAAGTCATTCACACCTTGTACCGGAGCTTTTCATGCTCGAAGATTTTGAATACACATACAACGTATGTCTTAGTAATGTATCCAAGAGTGGTTTAATTTCCGCAGGTGGCTACTTACAGTTATGCTAACCTTTTCAGTGCGGCGACACTTATAATAGTTAATATCTTAGGCGTGATGTTTTCATAATTTAGGTGGCTTGTGAGCAACAATTCAAGCGCACACACGGTTGGAAAGAATTTCACACGTTTTGTTTAACAGGTCCTCAACTCTGCTTCTGGACTCCCCTGAAGCTTACAAGCACTGTCATGTGACTCTTCTCCTTACAGCAGATGATGAGTCCCTGCGGAAAACTGGAGGCCACGTTAGAAGTGTTGGACAAATCCTTCAAGAAAAGGAGCTTTCGGCTGACACGGAAGAGACGCTAGCCGATGTCGTCGGAGCTCTTCAGCTGCCGAGCGGCTCAGCAGAGAGCCAAGAAGACCCTACCTCGGAATACTTCTGGAAAAAAGATCAGGAGGGCAGTTGAGAACGTAGCTAAGGTGGTCGTGGTCAACAAGGTTGTTTGTGCTGTCGCCGGTACTATTGGTTTAGATATCATCACGCTATCAAAAAGAAAATAAAAATTGCATGCCGTTTTCCGAAAATGCTGCATATCATCGTTTTTTTTTTGCGCCATCAACTTTTGGAAAGGGTGAAAAACTCTACCCTGCGAGTGGTCGTCGTCCTTGTGACAACGGGGTGCCTTTCCCGCGCAAGGAAAGAAAATGACAATGCAATGTGAAATAAACCACACCAAACATATTTTCGGACCTGTTTCTTCAGAGGAGAGCGGAAGTGGCAAGATGGTCATTTGTTACAGGTACAGTCGTCTAGAAATTGTTATTCCCGGATGCACTTCTTCAGGCGGGACTTCCGGTGCAAGCTAAGCGCCCAATTGTGTAATGAGCGCCGAAAAAGCAGAGACTTTACCGATGAAGATCTCGAGGTCTGTTGCAGTTTGGCAAGTTTTGTTAAGTGGATACGTCAATAAATCAATGCGGTCAATAAATTTCGATTGCGATTTCGCCGTTCTTCTCAAAACTTTCGAAAAACTTATTCTGCGACAATTTGAGGTTTTTTTTAAGCAAGCATAAAATAAATACCGCTTTCTAATACAAATTGAGGCAACCGAACGACAGAACTTGCTGTTTTACTCAAAAATGAGTACATTTCATCTAACATTAAAAAATCGTCTTTGGAATTTTCTTACACTATAGTAAATTAATCGATTGCATATATCGTACCGTTATCTTTGAAAGGCTTCAGCGTTATGAGTAAGAGAAAAGCATTATTTTAAAATTTACTGTACCTATTTTACCGAAAGCAGTATGTTCAAATAAATAAATCTGAGAGGACACAATGACTCATGTCGAGCGGCGTGCTGGAAAGGTGTACCTTCGTGCAGTTGATTTTAACGAACATATAAATAAATCCATCAGCATGGACAGTGATCCTCGGTTCATAATTTGCGCTTATGACATCAGTTTGTTTGGATCTTACAATTCGAGTTGCCATTTCATAAGAAATGTTCACAATCTCCTGAAAAACAGAAGTATGGCGAAGTACTAATCTATACACCATCAATGCTTCAAAAGTGAAGAAAACACGTTTTAAATGCTGCAATTAAAAGTGTTAAAATCATTGATAACTTACTATGTAACACAAGGTGAAATGGGACTAGAAAGATCATGCATATTACTTGGCGAAGTAATCCCAGTAAATTTGCAGTGGGACGATAATGTGAACAATATAGCACTGAAGGCTTCCAGAGTCATAATATTTATATCGTGTTCAGAAGTCACCAGCAAACGGTATGACTGCATTGTAACTTGCATTGTTGCGCTCATATCTGAACTACAGCACATTAGTATGGCGCGCTCTAAGACAGGCCAACCTATAAAACCTAGCGGTTCTTCAAAGAGGAGGCTTCGGAATCTTTTGAATCTTCCGAATAGACCACAGCTAGAAACCCTCCTTTCAAGGAACAAAATTGTCAACGTATTTATTTTCTACGCTTGTTGATTAGTGAGCACCTATCAAATAGATCAAAGGACATGGTCAAGTAATGCATCTGAGTTATCCTCGACACGTTTACTTTATTCGAGATATCCACACTGCCACAAACACCACTGGGTACTACCTGCATTGAGAACAAGCTAAGAATGTGTAATGGCAATATATCAACTCTCATCGCCCACATATTAGTAAACTTGATGCAAATATTGATATAGAGAGCACTACGAAACCTATGCACCAATAAGCTCGATCAGGTAGAGCCCCATCGTGTAAACGTGCTTTCTTTTGTTTGTTTTTTTTCGCTGTACACATTGCTCCTTGTGTCTATACTGTCACGAAGTGGTGACTGCAATCCGGCGAACACAAAGACAGCGAAAATGACGTCTAACAAAACACTTTATTTGCGCTGACAGCGCCCACAATGGACTGAATCACTCGGCGGCGGCGTAGCAACAAGCGTGCTCGGCGGTCGTCGATCAGAACGCCCGCCGCTCTCGGCTGTGCTCAATTTAACAATTTAATGCTGAGATCGAAAGCATGCAAAGCTACTACAACATCCTGGAACAACCTAGAATCAGCTCCGCCCGGATGCAACAATCGAGATAAATCTGATCGCATCTTGCATCGCAAACAATGCGATAAAGCGGCGTGCCAGCAGCTTTAAAGAATGAACAAACACTGCAAAGATTCGCGGCAATATGTTAATGTTATGCTTATGCTTTTTCTCTCGGGTATTTTGTAGCGATAGCTACATTACGCTAGCATTTCGAGCCTTCAGCGTGGCGGCGCGCCACCCTGTTGCGCCGCCACGCTGTGCCATGGTTTTTCACGTGGTGCGGAGTAGCTGCCGGCTGCGCGGTGCCGTGGCTGATCGCGTGGTTCGTCATGTGGTTGGTCACGTGACCAAGTTTCACTCAGCCATCTGTAGCTATCGCGTCACTGCAGGTTTAACCAGAGCTTAACCATGCCAATTTTTTCCCCCCGTTTGCACTGCGGACCGAAATGTGGAAATGTATATGCGAAAGAACTAAGTTTCGTCGCATGCCACTGCTTTCTCTAGAGGTGGTGAGAAATTTTCACACTTTAGTCGATTTCATTCTCCGCCTCAGTCAATATTTAATGAAGAAGAAAATAAATAATGATATATCAATTAATAATATTATTATAAAAAGCAGCCTTAAGTGAACAACCAAATAGGTAGTTATCAAAATCAATTTAAATATACGGATAATCGTGACCGTTATGGAGTTTCATGTGTTTTCCGAGCCCAACAAACACTCACTGAAGGCACCATCTACATGACCATTAGCGTTATTTATTAGTAAACTTCTGAAAGCGTAAAAAATATCCCTCTATACCCGCAATCTCGAGCAGATTGCAAGACGTAGTACTGGCATTTGTACGCAAGACTTGGGCCTTATTACGCGAAGATCTTAAAGAGTTAGGCACCGATAAAGAGGCTGTCACGGAAAAAATTTCAGTAGATTACGGTTTGAGGAACAAATATCTCTGTCGGCGTGGTCCGTCAAAACACGTGAATAATAATGCATATTAGTATGAGATCAAATGCCTGTGAAATCCGCTCAAGACAAATAACAACTAACTTGATAACGAGGCAGCACAGGAATAAATTATTTCCTTGAATCTCTATATCGCACAGTTTTGTCCATGGCTGCAAATCATACATGGCTAAATCTAGCAAACTCATCGTGGTACTCGTGTCACCGCAACGCAACAACGAAAATGGTACTTTTTAATGATGAGCAGTGCATGCAGACATTTCATGAGCGATGTTCGGATTGCTTCAGTATTATCCGCAGAGAATCTTGCTTTGATACTAGAGAAGCTGTTGTGGTTTTTTTCCAATCTGCTCGAACCACACAAAAGTGTTTATGCATTAGTGAGCCTACGAGACAGCTTTGGCTCCATGATACGATTTACGGAGAAGCAAGTGTACTTATGCAAACGTTAATGCAGATTGGTTGATGTACTGGAACAGCAAACACATAGTTCAGAATGGTGGTTATGTATGCGTGGTCTAACGTTCCAAGGCTGCACATCGGCTACAGAGACGCCATAATGAATGGATCAAATCAAATCAAATCTTTATTTTCCATCAGGTGCTACAGATGGAGGGGTTAAGGAAAAAAAGCTGCCACTTGGCGGCTTGATGATTCCGCAGCCCAATATGTAAGGCAGCTAGAGGACACTATAGAGAATAAACAAGCGATAAACAAATAAAGACACTCGATCAAAGGAAAATAAAAGAAAAAGTCCTGAGCCAGATAAAACAAACACCGTCAGCACCAAAAAATGAACAAGCGATAAGCATATCAAGACACTTTATCAATGCAGAAGAAAAGAAAATGTTCTGAGGTAGATAAAACAATCTCCAGAATAGACGAAATCACGTCAGTAAATCAGCAAACAGGTCTCTAAGTTTAACAGTGGAACAACCAAATATATCAAAATTCAGTGACTGATAATAGTTTAACAGAGATGGCAGAGAATAGCACAGACGCTCTATACCAGAATTCAAGCGTGGTACAGCAACCTTCCAGTTTTCTCCACGTCTATTTTTATAACCTTTCTCATTTCTTTCTAGATGTGCCAAGGCATCGAGGCTATGAATATTTTTTTTCACTTCATATTTAAAACGAGCACTCAAACTGTAGCGGTATAGCTTATGAGCTCTAATAACATGCGCACTGCGAAAAAATTCTGCAGTGGTTGCATTATAACCAGCATTGTACACGTGGCGTAGATACCGTTTTTGCATATGGAATATTTTTTTGGGTTAGAGAAAGTGGTCGTGCCCCAGACAAGTTTGAAATAGTTGACGTGTGGATAGAAAAGAGAATTATAGACCAATATTTTTGTTTTAGTAGAAAGCATGTATCGGAGACGACCGAATACACCAGTTATTCGAGCAAGTTTGGCTAATACAAAATTCACATTAGATTCCCAGGACCGATTGGCAGTGAATATCATACCAAGACATTTGAAGTGGTCGACAATATCAACAGGATGAGAGTTTAAAACAATATGGGCATGAGAAGGAACATGTTTATTTTTCGGCCGGAAGACAACTGCTTTTGTTTTATTTTCGTTAATCTTCATGTAATTGGATAAGGACCAGTGCTGCAGTTGGACTATAGTGTCATTACAATCACTGAGGAGTTTATCGATGTTATTACCAGAAAAAAATATGCTGGTACCATCTGCGTATATAATAAATTTGGTGTTCTGATTAATGTTATCAATGTCATTAATATAAAGGTTAAATAAAAAGTGGTCCGACATGCTGCCTTGTGGAACACCACAAGGCAGTGGCAGGACTCGTGATCGCGAGTTGTTTATTTCAACTACTTGACATCGATTAGATAAATATGATTGCAATAACTGTAGTCCACACCCTCGTATACCGTAAAAGTCCAGCTTCTGCAGCACAACACCATGATTCACCAGGTCCAATGCCCTGAAAAAATCGACAACTAGGCTGAGTACTATTGCCTTGCTTTCAAACAGTGGAAAAATATCTTTCAGGTGAAGCAGAGCTAATTCTGTAGACGTATTTTTCCTAAATCATAACTGGTATTTCGTTATTGTTTCGCAGTGATCAGCAAAATTTACAAGCCTACAGTGTATTGTTTTTTCAAGGGGCTTAGAAAATATAGGTAAGACAGACACCGGACGGTAATTGCCCAGTTCATTTCGGCCTCCCTTTTTAAAAAGCACTACTACTTTTGCGGTTTGCATTTTCACCGGAAATGTCGATGTCGTCAGACATTTATTAAATATATGCGTTAAAACTTGTGCTATCACATCTGTGACATACTTTACTGCTTTTATTTGAATTTCGTCAATATCTCTACTGCTGCTGTTCTTTAAATTTTTTATTGTTAAAGTTACATCCTGCACATTCCCTGGCTGTAGAAATATAGATTTTTCCTTCCGCGTGCTGATATATCGGCATGCATTTGAGGAGCTTATTGGCGTACTCATAATTGTAAAAAAAAATATTGAAAACATCAGCCAGTTCCGCCTCGTGCAAAACTTTACCATTAAATATTAGTTTAGAAATGCAGCTACGTTCGTTATCGCGACGCAATAGTGTGTTTAATTTATCCCAGAGCAACTCACTCGGCACATTTTGGCTTCCAAAAAACGTGAGAAGTACTCTTCACGTGCTGTACGCAGTTGTTTCGTTAGTTGGTTCCGATACCGTTTAAAGATGGTCAAATCATCAGTATTATGGGTGTTTAAGAACTGTCTGTAGAGCTTATTTTTTCTCTCATTTGTTAGTACAGTTCATGTGTGACCCATGGATTTCGAAGTTTTCTACTCTTTATGCGTTTTTTAACAGAAAAGTGAGCATTGTAGAATCTTTTGAAGGTATCTAAAAAACATTGTAGGCATTGTTAGCATCGTGTATATTCAGGACTTCGCACCAGTCTATTTGAAGCAGCTCATTCCTAAACCCGTTAAGAGCCTTATCGGTTACTGGTTGGTAAAGACTGTCAGCAGACGAACAGTTTAGAGTGCGCGCAATTTGTAAACAAAGGAACACGGGAAGATGATCACTAATGGAACATGATAGGGCACCAGATAAAATCTAAATGGAACATGATAGAGCACAAGATAAATTCTAACCACTAGAGTTATTTTTCCATATATTGACATCGTACTGCAGACAGACAAACAATGGGCACAGGCTTTCCCCTTGTCTGGAGCTCGGCTTATTTAGGGTGAAATGTTTAGGAAATGAGTATTTGACCCCACCTTGAGAAGTCAAAAATACCTTTTGCCATATCGCTCTTTGGTCATAGATGCCCTTGCGCCATAAAAATTGATCATCATCATCATCATCATCATCATCATCACCATCACTTTCATGAGAGAGCCGCTTCTAGGACATTTTATCACCGGAGCAGCGTCCCCGCATGTAGTGACGCATGACTGCCGGCACGCATGGCTCGTGATTTCACAGTGCGTGTCAGGTGGTATGCGCCGTGACACGTGGCCTCATTCGTCACGTTACTGGATCTAGTGGCCTTGGCACCCGTGTCGGATGTGAGAGGTGGTTGTTTGAAACCCTGCGCCAGCCACCGATCAGTATAATCGTATCATCTCTATCAGCCAGACAACGCCCACTGCAGAGCAAATGCTTCTCCCATGTCTTTCCAATTAATCCTGTCCTTTGCCAGCTCCAGCCACCGTATTCACGCAAACTTCCTAATCTCATCCGCCCGCCTAACTTCCTGCCGCCCCTGCTACGCTTTTCTTGTTTCAGAACCCAGTCCGTTAGCCTTAAGGACCAGCGGTTATTTTGCTTTCTTCTTTTATGGCCTGCCCAAGCCCATGTCTTCCTCTCTATTTCGACTGGGATATCATAAACCCGCGTTTGTTCTCTCACTCACTCTGCCCGGTTCTGGTCTCTTAAAGCTACATCTATCACCTTTCTTTTCATAACTCGCTGCGTTGCCCTTAACTTTGTGTACAACCGTCCGCAAGCCCGGAGCCTGTCTTTCTAAGCGATCTCAGCTTGCGAGCAGCTCCATAAACTGCGCTTCAGGCCTCTCTTGTGGCCCGAGCCCAGCTGAAAACAACCTTGCAGCCGGCAAAGGTTGTTCCCTTCGGGCAACGAATTAGAAATGCGAGGAAGCCTTCATAAGGGGTCAGTGAGAACCGGATCACGGTTGCAGATTACGTAGCGACCCCAGTTACTCCCCTCTTTAGTTGTCCACGACGCTGGCTGCAGGTGCGACGGAACGCAGGAATCTTGCCTGAATATAGCGCCCTGAAGTTGAAGAGAATGTACTCGTCAAAAAGGCTCTGGAGGATGAGAACATGCAGTCACGAGACGAAACAGTGGCCTAGCGCCTGCGTCATATGTACTTGGCATACTGGATGCAGACCTCCTCGTGAAGGTGACCCGCATATAAGCAGCCACCACACCGACCGCAAACATGATTTTTTTAAATAAAAAAAACGACGGCTAGAAACTTTTGAACGCAGGATTTTAATCACAGCAGCGCTCCAACTTTTGCCTATCGTGCACCGCAATGGATTGAAATACCAACAAAAGCAGCAGCAATGCCAAAAACCTCTTTGTGAGTTCAGCGTTTTGCAAAATAAGTGTGATAGCTGGTAATTTTTTGTACTTCTCCTCCACCGAAATGCGGCCACTGCACTGATGATTTTTGATCACGCGACGCTAGACTCAGGTTGCGAAAGCCACAGCGACCAAGCCAACACAGCGGGATGTCCCCAAATGAAGTGGAATGGTAGCCATTGGCTGCAAGAAATACTGCACACACTGTTGCAATAAGAGAGGCATCGTACTCAAAAACGATTCTCCAACCAACCCTGTGAGCAGAAAACCTGGCAGTGTATCTGCTAGACGATAAAATAAATAAGGGTAGAAATATCGTGCAGATTGCAAACATGACGCAGTACATCCCGGAGCGGACCACGTGAAATAAAAATAACACAGAAGTCGCAACCCGATCGGCTTTACACTTCTCGTCATCCATGAAACTTGTAGGATTTCACAACTCGAGAAACAAAAGAAATAGTCACCTCGTTACCACCGTCATCGTCGCCCTAATTACGTCGACTCCTGGAGAAAGGCCTTTCCCTATTTCTAATCCCACACCTGATGAAACACATTGATACGCTACTCGTAGGTTGTCGACCTGTATGTCATCATAGGCATCTTCTTTCATGCAAATTGACTTCATCGTCCCAGCGCGATAACCAGCAACAGACATGGGGAATACTGTGTGTGCTTACTACTTCAGGTGTTTGTTTTCACGTGCTCGGATGTACAAATAAGGAATCACAGGCATGCACATACATGCTCACACACCAACCCCCATTGCCTCACTCTGTTAATAGTTGTGAATTTTACCTTGTGTTGCAGCACAACAAATATTACTGGGTGTAGTCCAGGGTGTAGTCACTACAGCATTGTCATGTGAACATAACGACATCCTTTCCCAGGATTTCGATCTGTAATCTCATCATGCGAGGTAACCACTCGCGAACTAATATTAGCCACAGATGGCATTTTTCTTTATCGATGTGATATAAACGGGATTCTGTCGAAATTCTATATAACTCTCTTTTCTCTTGCAATTATTTGCTTTCGTCATCATGAACTGTTATAAAGTCTGTCACGCAGGACACAGGAAAGTGTGCTTCCTGGTTTAGAAGAACTTTTTGTTGGGCTAGATGGTACATACTGTAACAAAAGAACTGTAGCGCGACCAAGACGAACACAAGAATAGAAGCACACAGGACTAGCGCTAGTCCTGTGTGCTTCTATTCTTGTGTTCGTCTTGGTCCCGCTACAGTTCTTTTGTTCTTCCTGGAACACAAAAAAAATCTCACTACAGAAAAATAACTATGTATACTATAGAATGGTGGTGGTTTTGGTTGTGGTGAATGGTGGTGGTGATGCGGAACATCACTATCAGGATTATCATCCACACGGTGATAATGCTTCCGAGAAATAACTATGAGTTTTTTAAGGGTCTCGCCATAGAACTCAACGCAAGAACATAACCACGAATAGCTTTCATGCGGCTGTCTAGTTAAGAAAGGCATAATAAAAAACGTGCTGAGTAATTTCAAGCATGGAAGGCTGTCTTTAAAGTTCCCTGCTCATAATCATAGTGCATGTCAGCTAAACGATTGTCTGGCTGCGAAGTAGCTCCTATCTCTACCTTTGACTGTTGTCGTCTTATCCCGTTAGAAGTGATAACAATCTTTATAAGTGTATATTATCCCTTTCTGATATCTATGTACTGCCCCAGTGGACGGCACGGGCAGGTTTCAGAGTCCATATAAGCTAGCGGACACCTGGTTCCTGGTGCTGCATTCGATTCCTCTGAAGACCGCAGGTAAGCTGTTACATGCATCTGAGGCTCACCGACAGTAAGGAGTTTCACTTCAAGGAGTATGTCTCATCTGCGAATTGGTGTTTTCTTTTAAATGCATGTAAAATATTTATTATTCAGCAAAAAATGTTTTAAAATGCTGTATTTAAGGGCAGAATAAAAATATATTACTGTTAAACATTTACTTCAACCGCGCATGCAAGCCCCGGTTAGCAAACGTGCAACGCCAGTTTCCAGTGTACTAAATATTTTGCTAGGTACTTAAATCATTTAAATTTAGATTTAATAGAAGGTTGACCTAATGTGAGGCAAAACTTGCATGTGCCTCAGTGATCCCAACTGAGCACTTCAAAGCTATAGAGGCAATGCATATTTTATCGACATCGAATACAATTTCCCAGCTTCGCAGCGGTGTGTTACGGAAAAACAGCAGTTGCTGTTTTAATCTTTACAGGTGCGACGGTAAGCAGGTGTCAACTGCCTATCGTCTTCGGTTCGGATTTGGAGCACTCATCCAACAGATAATTTAGTTGGCTAGTGTGCTTTCAAACACTGTATAATTGCGATCTGGCGTCCTAGATGTAACTACATTCAAACGCATAAGAAATGCTGTCTTTATAATTGCGGGAACAGAAATAGTCTGCAAAAGACGCCGATAACTTGCACATCCGAATAAGCTTATGCGCGGTAAGGCGTGTTAATAATACGAACAATTTCATACTCATAAAAAGCTGAAAATTTTATATCATGCGAGGCTTGGGCGTTGTTTATTAGCTCAGTAACTATGCCCAGAGGCGATGTGATGCCCGCATGCCCGCAGGCGCACTTTATATGCTGCTCCTTACAAAAGGGGTCCTTTGCTACACTTTATTTTCCTGATATCAATATTTTGTGCACACCGGCTTTGTCGATCGCACATACAGTGTACAGTATTTCGTTCAAATCCGTGCAGAGCGGCTCGCGCTGAAGCAGTTAAATTCCTAAGCTCTGGAAGACTACGGACAAAAGTTACTCTCAGCTTCGGGCAATCGGATCTCTCTCAGTAAACCTGATGGGCTGTCTGATGTTGACTTATGCTTTTCATATCCTTAGGCATTTTCTGCAGGTTAAACAGCTGTTCGAGTTATAGAAAAAAGAATAATTATATCTGCCCAATCTTTTTGTACGATGAGGGTTGGTTATTATGAAAGCGCAGTGGACATAAAGGCTCAAGAAAGAAGACTTAGAGTATGTTTCCTGAAATCGCCGGTCATCGTCAACAAAATTGCTAGCTACTGAACGACGCTGAGCCGCAGCCTTTGACCTGTTTAAAAATAATGCACGGGCACTGTAACTTCGAAGCAGTGGTGCTATATTTCCTGAAATTATTTTCCAAGATTCATTATAGGAGATTGCTAGCTCAGGACATTTGAGCGCGTGAGAAACAAGACGTATCCGCAGTTTCTCTCACTTATCCAACCAGATGTCCAGCTAAAAATGCATTGCTTGTTTTTCTAAAACACGACATAACTCTTTTTATTTCCAATGTACCCTGAAAAATGAGACTGATCCTTTCCCTACCTGTCATGGCGCTTGTATTCATTAGCTGTAAGTACACTTCCACGCGTCTATTAAATCAAGAATTTTTCATGAAAGCGCACATGATTTCTTCAGGATTAGGTGACGCGATTTTGCATGTGGAACAATGTGTGATGTTTAGGCTTCAACCATGCCCTTTGTTAAATTGCTCACAAAGTCTAACAGCAACACGCGAACTAAAAGTTTGAAATTTATAGCAACGGAGCTCTAAGCAACATTGTAACGAAAAGCTTAAGCAAAAGAACCAACTAGAGCGCACTTGGATGCTACTTCGTCTCCAAAACAAATAGTGCCATAAATATTTTGGTTTACCCTCTGTTTGGAAATCCTCTCATTTGAAATTTTTGGGTCTGAGAAAGCGCATCACGTTGCTGTTCTATATTTTTTCCTGGAAAGCAGTTTACAGACAATAGAAGCGATTAATTCTACGCAAGCATTATGAGTGGCTACAAACAAGGCCGCATTTGAGGAACACGACATTTCTTATGTGGGTGGTCTTCGCAGGACAACATCAATACTGTGGCCTTTGATTCTGCTTACATCATATGCCTTTTGTTTTTATTGCACTTTTTGCTCAGGTTTGCTGAGCAGCGTAGATCTTTCTGACATTCCAATATAGGCCTTCATATGAAAGGTATGCTGATGTTCATAGCTTTGTTTCTCCTGTAGACAAAAAAAAAAAAAGTTGCCGAACGGCCGCTTTTTTTTACCATCCGCGAGAACATACGAACGTCCGCACAAGTTGTTCGCGTCGATTGTGCAAAAGCCTAACACATACCAGATACCAACACAGGATGAAAAAAAAGGTTTTCATAGTGTGCGGATGGCTTTGGGTTGTTTCGCGTAATAATTTTGACATGTAAAAGGTTCGTAATCGTAGTGAACGCATTGCTTTCTTTTTCTATGTCCCAACCCATCAGGCGCATCGACGTTGCAAGAAATCGCTTTTTATGCATTAACGCATAAATCGGGCAGAATTTTCCAGCCTTGCGCAATAAGATAGGCAGTCAGGTAGGGCATGAATCACCTGAGGTTGGCATTTAGTTAATAACCACAATTGTATATGTGCTTGGAAGGGTTATTAAATATTAGCACCAAGACCATCGACATTGTGCAACTATGATCGCCGCTCTTAATGTCAGTACCCCTGCATATATCTATTCCACAAGCTTATGTTATACTTTCACGAATGGAAATTGTTACAGGAAGGCTTGAAATAATATTGTTCATTTTTGCTAACGGACATATAGATGCCTAAGTAAACATAGTCATAGTGAGCTTGACAGCAACTCCTTGCAAAAATTCAGACAGGTTCTACTCGCGCATGGCAGCTTTACGTGGCTGTTTCCGTAGAATAATTAGGCGCCGCTATTTTAGCTCCGTTATGTTCTATCTATGGGGCAAACACTAATGCCTATATAGTCTTAAGCGTAAAGTGGACTAAAACCAATGCTCCATAATCATCCTATTTCAGAAATTTTTGTCATGTCTTTATGAGAAATAACAATGACAAGATTCCGTGCCTTCTGGCTGCCTCTCACAACATTAAATTATGCAGAAGGGGCGCTCACACGGATAATACAAAAAAAGTTGTCGGCAACGCCGGTGAGCAAATTGAGCTCATATATAAAGTGAGCTTCATATATAAACTCCTGTTATTCGCGAATTTTTTAGCTGGAAAGCTTTAAAAAGACTGTTTGCAGAAACACTTCTTTTTAGGGATAACTCTTCATGCGCAGTTGATTTTAAAGAAAACCAGAAAGTTTGTGGGAGTGAAGGTCTCCAGATTTATTTTTGTTAAAAATACTTGCAGGCATAATATATGTACATATTTGCTCCGGCTTTATAAACTAGACAATAATTTTGGTTTATTTACAATTTCCGCCCTTGCCTTCAATACGTCTCTTCCTTTGGTAAAGCCCAGTAGACCTCTCAATATTGTCACGTAGTGGTGACGGCAGTCGAAGCAGCGATGAAGACGGACGAAAGAGTCTTCTAAAAGAAAACTGTTTATAGGGCTGACTTGCACCCAAAATGGACTGAATCACTCGGCGGCGGCGAAGCTACAAGCGTGCTCGGCTGTCGTCGAACAGAATGCCCGCCGCTGTCGGCCGTGCTCAGTTTAAAACTGATAGCGAACTTTCGAGATAAAGCGTGCTAAGCTACTAGAGTATTCCGGAACAAAGTAGAATCTGCTCTGCCTGGCTGCGATCAATCGGGATATATCTAGTCGCGTCTTCTGTCACAAACAAAGCGATAAAGTGGTGTGGCGGCAGATGTGAAAAAAAGAACAAGCACTGCAAATATTCGCGGCATTACTCCCCTCTCAAAGAAGCATCGACCCGATGCATTAAAACAAATAATGCGACTAGTAAAAAAAAAAAACTGATCTTGCGAAAATAGAGCATGGAAATGCAGCGGCCTTCAGCGCGCATAATACGGCGTCAGACGGACTACATGGACAACTTCTGGTCGTACGCGGCGTCGCTGGGATGCAGTCATTGCGTCAGGGATGACTTCATAATCCAGTTCACCTAGCCGACGAAGAACCTTGTACGGGCCGAAAAAGCGGCGCAAAAGCTTTTCACTCAATTCCACGGCGGCGAATGGGCGTCCACTCCCAGACTTGGTCTGCTGGCTTGTATTCCGCGTTGCGTCTTCGTAGGTTCTAGCGTCTGGCGTCGGACCGCTGCCTACCTTTGATCCGTAATCGGGCAAGCCTTCGAGCTTCTGCGCGTTGAAGGTAGGCAGAAACGTCGACGTTCTCTTCATCTGTAACGTTGGGCAGCATGGCGTCTAGCATGGTCGTGGCCTCCCTGCCATGGAAGAGCCTAAAAGGCGTCATCTGGGTGGTCTCCTTCACTGCGGTGTTGTAGGCGAAGACGACGTAAGGCAGGATGACATCCCACTTTTTGCGTTCGGCATTGACATACATGGCGAGCAGATCGGCGATGGTTTTTTTCAGGCGCTCGCTCAGTCTGTTTTTCTGCAGATGGTATGCAGTTGTCCTCCGGTGGCTGGTTTGGCTGTAACGCAGGATGGCTTGCGTTAGTTCCGCCGTGAATGCTGTTCCTCTGTCCGAGATGAGCACATCGGGGGCGCCGTGTCGAAGAAGAATGCATTCCACGAAAAATTTGGCGACTTCTGCTGCTGTTCCGTTCGGTAGGGCTTTCGCCTCGGCGTAGCGGGTCAGGAAGTCGGTCCTATGATGATCCACTTATTTCCAGATATTGACGTTGGAAAAGGGCCAAGCAAGCCTATGTCGATCTGCTGAAAGGGCCTTGAGGGAGGTTGAATGGTGTTCAGTATTCCTGCTGGTCGTGTGGGAGGGGTCTTTCGTCACTGACAATCTCGGCAGGTTTTCACATAGTGTGCGACATCGGCAGACACTCGGGGCCAATAATACTTGTCTTGAATGCGGCGGAGGGTGCGAGTAGAGCCGAGATGTCCAGCTGTCGGCTCGTCGTGTGAAGCCTGTAGAACTTCTTCGCGGAGCCAAGCAGGCACAACAAGGAGATAGGCTGTTTTGCTTGCAGTAAAGCTCTTCACAAGGACCTCATTCTGCACACAGAAGGAAGACAGTCCTCGCTTGAATGAAGCGGGGGGTGAAGAAAACCTTGCCTTCCAGGTACTTGATGAGGCCTTTTAGGCCGGGGTCCGAGCTTTGCTGCTGAGCAAAAGAGCTGGGGCTGATGGGTCCCAGGAAGGCGTCCTCATCGTCGTCCGGCGGCGGTGTATCTACAAGGGCTAGTGAGAGGCAATCGGCGTCAGAGTGCTTGCGCCCGGACTTGTAAACGACGGTGACGTCAAACTCCTGGAGACGCAGACTCCATCGAGCGAGTCGGCCAGAGGGGTCTTTCAAATTGACAAGCCAGCAGAGCGCGTGGTGGTCGCTGACCACCTTGAACGGTCGTCCGTAGAGGTAGGGGCGGAATTTCGACGTAGCCCAGATGATGGCAAGGCACTCCTTCTCAGTTGTCGAATAGTTAGCCTCGGCCTTGGAAAAGGAACGGCTAGCGTATGCGATGACTTTCTCCAGCTTGTCACGTTTCTGAACGAGGACGCCGCCTAGTCCCACGCTGCTTGCGTCGGTATGAACTTCAGTATCGGCGTTTTCATCAAAATGCGCAAGGATCGGTGGGGACTGTAAACGACGGTGAAGTTCCTTGAAAGCTTCTACTTGCGGCGCTTCCTATTTAAACGGCACGTCTGCCTTCGTCAGTTCGGTCACTGGCTCGGCGATGCGCGAAAAGTTTTTCACAAATCGTGGGTAATATGCGCACAGTCCGAGAACTCTGCGCACTGCTTTCTTATCGGCCGGTGGTGGAAACTGTTCAATAGCAGCTGTTTTCTGCGGGTCTGGGCGTACTTCCTCCTTTCTAACGATGTGGCCTAGAAACAGGTGCTCTTCGTAGGCAAAGTGGCATTTATCTGCTTTTAAGGTTAGGCCAGACGACTTGATTGCGTCGAGTACTGTTCGATGTCTTTTGAGGTGATCTTCAAAGTTCGAGGCGAAGACAACGACGTCATCTAAATATACCAGACAAATTTGCCACTTCAGGCCTGCCAGCACTGTATCCATTACTCGCTGAAACGTCGCTGGTGCGGAACAGAGACCAAATGGCACCACCTTGAACTCAAACAGCCCATCCGGAGTGATGAATGCTGTCTTCTAGCGATCTCTTTCGTCGACCTCAATTTGCCAGTAGCCGCTCCTGAGGTCCAGCGATGAGAAATATTTGGCGTTGCAGAAGCGGTCCAGTGTGCCGTCGATGCGGGGGGGGGGGGGGGTAGACGTCCTTCTTTGTTATGTTGTTCATGCGGCGGTAATCCACGCAGAATCGAAGTGCGTCGTCTTTCTTTCTCACTAGAACAACCGGTGCCGCCCATGGGCTGTTTTAAGGCTGGATGACGTCGTCGCGAAGCATTTCTTCGACTTGGTCCCGGATGGCTTGTCGTTCTCGCGGTGACACACGGCAGGGGCTTTGACGGAGAGGTCGGACGTGTTGTCCGTTATAATGCGATGCTTGGCAATTGGCGTCTGTCGCACCTTCGGCGATGTCGAAAGACACTCACTGTAGCTTTGAAGCAGATTGCGGATCTGGTCTTGTCTGTTCCGGTGCAGGGCTGGGTTGATGTCGAAAGTGGGCAAGTTCTCTTGATCAGGCGAATCTTCTGCGGAGGGGTCGGAGAGGGCGAAGGAGTCTCGTACGTCGGATATTTCGTCGAAGAAAGCAATCGTCGTTCCTCTGTTAATCTGTCGGTATTCTTCGCGGACATTAGTCAGCAGTACTTCTGCCTGGCCATTGCACAAATGTGCGATGCCTCTTGCGATGCTGATTCCTCGGTCTAGGAGCAACTGCATGTTGCCCTCGATGATGGCTTCAGCGTTAATGGCTTTCGTGGCGCCTACGGTCACGATAACAGTTGAACGGGGTGGGACTCTCACTTCTTCCTCCAGGACACTGAGGGCAACGTGACTTTCTCCAGTTTTCATCGAAGCGATGGCTTCGTCCGTCAAAAGCGTGATCAGCTTGGATCGCAGGTCGATGATCGCCTGATGCTCATTAAGGAAATCCATACCCAAGATCACTTCGCGGGAGCATTGTGGTAGCACAACAAAGGTGGCAGGATAGGTGTGTCCTTTGACACTCACTCGCGCTGTGCATCGTCCTGATGGCGTAATGAAGTGGCCCCCTGCGGTGCGAATTTGTGGGCCGTCCCAAGCCGTTGTGACTTTTCTCAGATGCGCAGCGAATGTTCCATTCATCACCGAGTAATCGGCTCCTGTGCCGACTAGAGCGGTAACTTTCCGACCGTCGATAGCCACTTCTAAATCAGAGGTCCTGGCTCTTGCATTGCATGTCGCTCTCGGTGTCGGGTCACGGCTTCGTCGCGTATGCGAGTCGCGGGTGTGGCGTGTGGTCGAAGCTTTTCTGGGTGGCGTCGTCGTTTTGAAGGAAGTTTGCGTCGTGGTCGGGGTTGTCATTTTGTGCGGCGTCGGTGCGGCGAGGGTAGGTTCTTCATGCGGCGTCGCGTGTGCAGCGTCTTCATGGGGCGTGGTCGGTGGAGGATCTTCGGCGTTTCGCTCGTGAGCAACCTCACCTCCAGAGGTTGCTGCCTTTAGTTTCCCCTACGAGGGCTGGGAGACCTTCCTCGTACCGCGTATGCGTAGCTGCGGCGTGGCGACGCAAAACGCGAGGTTGACGGCGATGGTGAGCGCGAAAAACGGTTCGGCGTGTACTCCTCTCGACGTTGGTACTCGTGGATTTCCTGCGGACGTTGTCCGAAGCGTGGTCGTGGGGCGTTAACGGCAAATCCTGGAAGACCGATACGTCGGTACGGGCAGTGACGAAGAATATGGCCGGCCTCACCGCAATGGAAGCACAACGGCCAGTTGTCGGAAGTCCTCCAGGCGTCGCTTTTCCTGGGGCTTGGGCGTCGGTCATAGGCTGGGCGGGCGGGGGCTGGGAGGCGGCGTTGTGGAACAATTGGCTCATCTCGGTGAGGACGTGGAGTTTGTCGCTGGGGCCGAGCAGTCCTGATTGCAGCGGCGTAGGTCATGGCCTGGGGTTCCGTAGCCGTCGGGGTTCCAAGTGCCTGTTGCACTTCTTCCCGTACCACATCCATCAGAGTCGCTGCTTGTGGCTGCGGGGAGGATGGCAGTAATCGGCGTAGCTCCTCTCGGACGATTTCGCGGATAACCTCCCGCAAGCTGTCGCTGGTGGTGGCCGGCGAGCCCGAACAGATTGCACAGGCAGAGGAAGGGCGATTGTACTGCCGAGCTCGGACGTCGAGGGTCTTCTCCATCGTGCAGGCTTCTTGCATGAATTCCTCGACTGTTTTTGGCGGCTGCCGGACGAGGCTTGCAAAGAGGTGTTCTTTTGCGCCGCGCATTAAAACTGAACTTTCTTTTGCTCGGTCGTCTCGGGATCGGCGCGGTAGAATAGGCACTTCATCTCCTCGATTTAACCGCGGACGGGCTCATTCGGAAGCTGGATCCTGGACTCGAGGAGTCGTTCGGCTCTTTTTTTCCTCACGACACTGGTGAATACCTTCAATAGTTCTCTCTTGAATAGCTCCCATGTCTTAAGGGACGACTCGTAGTTTTCGTACCACGTGCGTGCGGAGCCATCCAATGAGAAGAACACATGTCCAATTATTGTCGCATCATCCCACTTGTTGAATGACGCCACGTGCTCAAATTGGTCCAACCATTCTTCAGGGTCTTCGCCTAAGGATCCATTGAAAGTTGGCGGCACCCGCGACTGCTGCAGTATGATCAGTGTCGACATCTTCGGCGAGGTTGCGGTACTCGTAGCAGCGTCTTTTCGCGGTCTGCTGCGGTCCGGAAGTTTCCCGAACTCAGGCTCCTCTCCCTGGAGACGTCGGCTAGCTCGCTGAGCTGCTGGTTCGTCCTCGGGTGCGAAGCGCTTGTGGCTGGCTTCACGACTTGAAGGGGGCGTCCGGAACATGGAAGGCAACCCAGCACCTCCACCAGATGTCACGTAGTGGTGACGACAGTCGAATCAGCTGTGGATATGGACGAAAGGGTCTTCTAACAGAAAACTGTTTATTGGGCTGACTTGCACCCAAAATTGACTTAATCACTCGGCGGAGGCGAAGCGACAAGCGTGCTCGGCGGTCGTCATACAGAATGCCCGCCGCTGTCGGCCTTGCTCAATTTAAAGCTGATTGCGAACTTTTGAGATAAAGCGTGCAAAGCTATTAGAACATTCCGCAACAACGTAGAATCTGCTCTGCCTGGCTGCGATCAATCGAGATAAATCTAGTCGCGTCTTGCGTCGCAAACAAAGCTTTAAAGTGGAGTGGTGGCAGAATTGAAAAAAAGAACAAACACTGCAAATATTCGCGACAATATATATGTTCCCTTATTCAAATTATCCGAAGATTCAAAAATCGCCGTCTTTGCATACTTATATAGCACATCTAGATTCGTCATCACATTAATACCTACAGCCTGACTGCATCATGATGATAAACAAGTCTTTCCCGCAGTGCTGAGATTTAGGTTTAATGTTTCATTAATCGGACATTTTCCTTTTGGCGTTACACGCTGTTGTGCTCACGCTTCCTTCCTGCTGTGGAATTCGGCGAAGTGGGGCATGGGGAGGATGCCATGAAGACCACCTTTGTTGGAGACGTGACTGCAGGACTGCCACAGGGAACGACGACAGTAGCGTCCCCACGTGTTCGAACAGGAATGCCGGAAGCAGCGACGACCATAGCGTCCCCAGGTGTTCAACAGGAATGCCAGCGACGACCATAAGCGTATTCGTTCCGGTCCTCGCCACGACGAAGTGCGGTATCAGTGTGGTCCTCTTCAATCACGCTGGATTTGAACAATTGCCCGAGTGCCGCACCTTCGACAGAGCTTCCGCGTTCCGGTCACCAGTGCAGGATCTTTCGACACCTGCTAGGAGATAGCCTGCATTCCTGTGTCATGCAGGTGCCCTCCGGACGCACGTGCGCGGCCACCTCGAAGCCGCGACGACGACAGCGTGACCAGGTTCTGTTCCCTTTCCCTCGACCGAGCTGCGAAGAAGCATCAGGACCGCGCTGCCGTGGGTGGTACCATCAGTGCCATCGTGCGATTGGACATCATTCTTCGAAGTGTATTCCCTAGCTAGGGATCTGGGAAATACGAAGTGTATTTAAGGAGCTGCTGGTTTGATGCCAGAGAGAGCACCCTTCTTGAGAGGTATCAGAGACTCCCGACTCCTAAGAAGCTCTCTTTACTGTGAAGCACTCTCAGTTGCCCGTGCTTGTACATAATGTAAATAGTCCTTGTATAAAGTTTTCCAAGTTTTCTTCCTCTGATCGTCCTCGTCTCTTCTCCAGCCTAGTCACGCTACATGATAGCCAACAACTGGTGGCAGCTGTGGGATGCTGCTACCTGAATTCCAACAACTGGTGGCAGCGGTGGGATGTCCATGTGAAGTAATCGGCTCCAACGGGCCTCGGCAGCTACGGTACTGACAGGCGTCAGCTATACCTTAGCAGGGTGAGTGCCCAATGTTTCCCGTTCATTTCGCCAGACCGTACTAGCACAGGCAGATGTTGGTGCGGATTCCTGTTGTCTGGGAAATTGATTTAGGGAAACTGCTTGGTCCACTTCAAGCTAGGGCTTTTGTTTTAGTGGGCTTGCTAACGCATGGTGGAACTCACGATGGAGAAGTTAAAAGTGCAGGACCTGCTCGAAATTTGCCAGAAGCTGGGGATTTCGCTACGTTCTGCGAAAAGGAAAAAAAGAAATTCTCGAGGTTATGCGGCAGGAGGAGGTGACTACTGAGGAGGTCGACGAGGCTTGGGAAACGATTGTTAGACGCAAAGAAGAGCAGAAAAGACGGGAGCTGTCCGAGCAGAAAGAATGAGAAGAGCTTCGGTTGGCTCAAGAAAGACGGGAATTGTGCGAGCAGAAAGAAAAACAAGAGCTTCGGTTGGCTCAAGAGAGACGGGAGGTCCGTGAGGCAGAGGAAAAAGCGAGAGAACATGCTCGAAAAATGAAGGTTCTCGAAATCGCGTCGAACGGAGAGACTATGGCGCGTCTTAGCCCTGTAGCTTCGGTAGAGGAGCAAGGCAGGCAGACATTGCAGGATCTCGTCTCACCATACCGCGTGGGAGGCGATATTGCACTCTTTTTGGTAAATTTCGAACGTGCATGCGGGAAGGTGCACATCGACAAGAGTGCTTGGTCTGAGAAGTTACTTCTTCTCCTTCCGTGAGAGGCGGCCGAAGTGGTGGCTAGCCTCTCACGGGATGAGTGTGATGACTACGAGAAGGTAAAGAGCGCACTGGTTAGAAAGTACCGGCTTTCTGCTGATGTTTTTAGGGAGCGATTCAGGTAGGCAAAGAAAGGCGGAGAGTCCCATACTGATTTCGCGTACCGGCTTAAAGTAAACTTAAACGAGTGGCTTAAGACCGCTGAGGTGCACGGAAGTCATGACAAGGTACTGGAGTGCATCGCACTAGAGCTGTACTATAGCGCGATTCCAGAAGATCTGAGGATATGGCTGCATGATAGGCTAACAGATATAGACCTAGACAAAGCTGCCCAGCTCGCAGTCGAGTATTACGTTCGCCGAAACCTCCAAAGCAAGGCAGGGTACGATAACAGGTTAAGAAAGAGAGAAGCCTGTTTAAAGAGAATCCCCGACTGAAGGGTGCCACCAGCACGCCGAGATCACCGAACAGAGGAACCGGGATCAAAAGGAGGAGGTAGCAAAAACAAGATGGAGTCACCCAAATCTGCCGATTCGGCGAAACAGCAGGCACCTGGAGCTCGCGCGTTGGAAGCGCGAAAGCCCATTGTCTGCTATAATTGCAACCAGGAGGGTCACATCTCAGTGAACTGCAAACAGCAAAAGATGGCGTTAGCGTGCATGCTGGAGTCGGAGGAAAACCTTAAATTGCTGAAGCCATACTTGCGGGACGTGGTTATAAATGGCAAGAAATTTAGGGCATGCAGGATTCAGCGGCTATCATGGACGTTGTTCACTTGTCCTGTGTTTCCTCCACGGACTACACCGGCGAATTCGCCAGGATTAAGCAGGTCGCCGAAGAACAGAGTGCATGCTTGCCTATAGCGAAGGTGACCCTATAGGGGACTTTTGGCAGGCTAGACACAGAAGCGGCAGTTAGCGCAAACTTGCCGACACACTTGCCTTACTTGTTTTCGAACAAATCCGAGCAGCTGCTGAAAGAGGAAGGTCTTTCTTTTACCTCGGGCTTGGCTTGCATGGCGCTAACACGTTCTCGAGCGCGAAAGCTCGCATAGAACCTCGACTGCGCTCCGACAAATGAGCAGGCACCGAACCACTCTCCCGACCAGCCGGGGGATTCTTGTAAGAAAGCTCATCCGTCTGAACCGCATGACCATAACCATGAAGGTGTTCCCGAACCAGCGGTAGCTCATGAAATCTAAGGGATTGCCGATTCCGTAGAGAATGGGGCAACAGGAACCAACGCGAAGGGTTCGACATTAACACCTGCTTCGACTTGTTGGGAGGAGTTGACTAAGGTTGATAGGAAAGCACGCATTGCAGAGCAGAAAAGCGACCCATCGTTAAGCCCTCTAAGCAATAATATCAAAGCAGCGCAGTCACTGTCTAAAGTGTACTACGACAAATCGGCACGCAAGCGCACCTTTCAACCTGGTGACAAGGCGATGTTGCTGCGTCCGTCGAAAAGCAACAAGCTTGAGGTGCAATCGGAAGGGCAAGCTAAGGTGGTGTCCAAGGTTTCGGACACCAACTATAAGGTAAATATTAAGAACAAACACAATCAGATAATCCAGAGTAATTTGATGAAGCCTTATGTGCCGCGTCAGGCCATGATTAACGTGGCGCTGAACATGCCAGAGGAAGAGATATCAGACATACCTTATGTCATACATGAGGACGAGCAGGCAGCGAATGAGCTGCTAAATTCAATCGACAGAGAGCCACGTTTGTCAGAAAATCAACCAGGAGACATGAAAAATGTCGTCCGCGACATTGAGGCGGTGTTTTCAAACAAGTCCAGCGAACAGCCAATCAGGAGCAAACCATATTGTGTCTCTCCAAGACAAAAAGAAATCATTGAGATGGAGATCCGCCGTATGTGCGAACTTGGCGTCATAGTGCCCTGTGAGAGTGACTATATGCACCAATCATTATTGTAGAGGTTCTAGGCAAGGATATGAGACCTTGCGTGGACTACCGGAGACTGCATTCAATCACAGTGGACCAGACCTACCCCATTCCGAACATCGAGGAGAGGGTTGAAACAGTCGCTAAATCAGAATATATATCCACACTGGATTTAGTTTCTTGTTACTGGCAGGTGCCACTCACTGAGCGCGCCAGCATGAACGCAGCATTCGTGTCCCCGGCGGGCACGTTTCGCCCTGTAATGTTGAGCTTCGGCTTGAAAAATGCTCCGTACTGTTTTTCAAAGTTAATGGACCAAGTGCTACGGGGACTTGCAGATTTCGCTCTCCCCTATTTTGACGACGTGGCCGTTTTCTCACAAAACTGGGAGGAGCACATTGAACACCTGCGTATTGTGTTGAGCCGACTGCTTGAGGCTGGTTTAACGGTAAGGACGGGAAAATGCCACCTGGGGTGCGCCGAAGTGAACTATCTTGGGCACGTATTGCCCCGACTCCTAAGAAGCTCTCTTTACTGAGAAGCACTCTCAGTTGCCCGTGCTTGTACATAATGTAAATAGTCCTTGTATAAGGTTTTCCAAGTTTTCTTCCTCTGATCGTCCTCGTCTCTTCTCAGGCCCCGTCATGCTACATGAAACCCAACAACTGGCGGCAGCGGTGGGATGCTGCTACCTGAATTCCAACAACAAGGAGATGATTCGCTGCGAAAAACTGTAAAAACCTTAGAAACATTAGGCCTACTCTTGCAAGAGAAATATGCAGACATTAAGGACGTCGACTCCGACAGCACCATCACAGCCTTGAATATTATCCAGGACTCAGATGCTGCCTTGGGCGACGAAAACTCCAAGTATTTTTGGAAGAAAATTAAGAACGCAGTTGGTGCCGTCGCCAAAGCTGTTGTCGTGAACAAGACTGCCAGCGCAATCGGCTGAGATGGAACAAAATTTTTACTCTTACCAGTACCTTTACACTGCAATGAGCTTGGCTTTTTACTTTAAAAGTAAAATTACCTGGCCGGAGTAAGAAGCTTGGCTTTTTTCTTTACGTGATGTTCCTGCATGTGAAGTGCCAGAAGATTGCTTTTGTGTTTCCAATTCAGTTTATAGTGTCATGGCCGGAACACTGATTCGACAGTTGTGCCGGATATATAGCCATTCTACATTATTTGCCAAACGTTACCTTTGTTGTGGTCCTGCGATTGATAAATCTAAGAGGTAGGCAATTTTTCCAGGATAGACGAAGCAAGCTATCTGCAACGGCACTGGGAAACCGTTCACCAGGGGGGGGGGGGGGGGGGGATTTTTCATCTAGAGCTATTAGGGCACCTTTCACAGTTCTGGGGTGTTGGCATCGGTGGCTTTGGCTAACAATATGCCTCGCTGAATCGTCAGCATGCAGTGACCTCGGGCATGACGTCGTGCCACGCGTCATTGCAATGCGTCAACCTGAGTGGTCTGAGCACAGAGATGTTACGAGTCGCAGCTTGATAACGTCACCCTCAGTGCACCACGTAAAAAGGCCAATCATAAGAAAAAACCACAGGGCACTTAATTCAATTACGTGTTAGCAACGTGACAGCACTCGAAGCTGTTTATACCTTTTCCCGAAGTGACTGGTGCCGCTTGTGGGAAGCAGGTTGCTCTCCACGAGCAATGGCCTTCCCGAACTGCTGGCAAGTGGAGGCTTCGCACAGACTAATAAGGTTTGGTGATGTCACTCCCAGTCTGGTGCCGTACGTTCCCTCCAGTTAGTGGGCATTCTTTTGTCTCGTGGTATCATTGCCACGCTGGTGACATCCCGTTCCTTCAGCCAATAGAATTTATCCGCTCTGGTCACGTTACTGATGCCACCACTCCCTACCAACCAATCAGGAGTCTTCTGAATAATGCCGCACAGCGGCCTTAAGGTTTTTGTTTGCGTGCTGTATTTATGTCATCGCATAATAAACAGTAACGTATTCACCACCTCCAACAGGTGTCGCTAAATTTCGCCCAACAGTTCGTTAACTGTCTCTTAGATTTTGCAGCGAAAATATTCTCAAACACGATGCTGTTCAGGGTTCAACGAAATGTGGAAGTCTCACAGGAACGAGTGCTCCTCATTCGCCCGTGGCCGCTTTGTCTTCTTTGCAGCTCATTGCGGAAGTCGCATTAGGCTCATTTGCCTCTAATGCATCTGTTCTGATGGCGATGTTTCAGCACGTTTCCAAACCATCAAAGCCACACTCCCAGAAATTTTGCTTTAGGAAAGTCAGCGGTGTCACTTAGCGGAAAATTGGGGTGTATATTTGAGAACGGGCAACATCAGAATTAAATGCGCCCATGCCCGTTGCGTTTGTGGCGCATCGGATGGGCGGTCTGTTCTTGAACGCGTGATATAACACTGCCATATGACTTTTTGCAAACATACAAAATGTTTTTTTTATTCATAAATACAATGACACAAATCATTTATAATTTTTCTTTTCTGGGTGAGCTGTTTTTTTTAAAAAAAAGCTAGAATTACCGTTTGAAATAATCACTGGAAAAATAAGTATTTTTTCTAGCGTTATTTTTTTGTAAAGTAATTATTATCAGCATTCAAGTCACTCACTATTTCTTCTAGGGATGTTTGTAATTTTTAAGGCTGTATTTTAAGAGGCGCTGCGGCCAAAACTACTTTTTAAAACATTTCGGTACACACCGGTAAGTGAAACCAGAATTTGGCGCTGTATATCGTTCACGCAAAGCAAATACACGGTGTAGCGGGAAGATAATGTGATAAGGGCGTGCGCTCTCCACTAACTTATGAACATTCCACGTTTGCGGTTCAGAACGGGGGCCGCACGAGGCGTGCAGTTCGATCGCCACGGCAGACGCCAGACCGTGGGATCAGGCGCAGGCAGCAGCCGAGATTCGTCTCTGTGGAATAGGCTCTGCGGCCACACAGAACGTCGTAGACTGATTAATGGCGCCTATGATCGGAAGAGAGAACCCTGACCAGCTGCTCCTTTGGCCGTCACCGTCGACGGAGGCTTCTGAATGCTATATCTGTGATAATAGCAGCACGGGCTACTCGCAAACCCGAACTTCATTGGGAACCCCGCCCTGCAGATATCTTTTGTATGAGTTGTTCGTAATGCAGCAGTAGTTTAGCCGTGGTAGTTCATTTTAGTTTTCAGAGCGTGTCTTGAACAACTGGCGAAAAGTATGTATATTCGGCATGAAGTCACCGTGTTATGTAATTAATGGCTGTATAGGCTTGCATGTAACTGCTTCAGGGGTATCCACGCGTTTGCTTTATATTATGGCTAGAACAGACTACAC
This sequence comes from Amblyomma americanum, assembly GCF_052857255.1. Taxonomy (NCBI): domain Eukaryota; kingdom Metazoa; phylum Arthropoda; class Arachnida; order Ixodida; family Ixodidae; genus Amblyomma; species Amblyomma americanum. The sequence continues at coordinate 103,332,904 of NC_135499.1, read as the reverse complement.
GAGACTGTAGCAGATGCGCGTGTGATTATGGATAAGGACGGAAATTAGGATGTTAGGCAGAGCATGTCATCTTATCATGCTATCGAAAAAAAAGAAGTTGATAAAAAGTCATAAGCCCCTTCCGTAGACAAAGGCTATTGACACGTCTCTTGCTGAAGTGCGCAGAACGAATTGTCGTTGTTATTTAAGAGAACACTTCTCGATTGTTCCTCGAACTCGACTTTATGAGGAATTTCCTTTTTCTAATATATATATATATATATATATATATATATATATATATATATATATATATATATATATATATATATTGTAACGTGAAGATGTGCACACCAAAAGGGAAAAATATATTTACAGGGAAACAGCTTACAGCCACGCAGCCGAACAACCGGGCACGCGAAGCCCAGCAGCAGAAACGCACTTCGTCCTCTTCGCGTTCCAAGCGCGAGCGCACCAAGCACGAGCGTTCCAAGCACAAGCACAACCGTAGCATAACTCCCGGCGGCAAAAGCACCGTCCCGGTGCTAAGTGGATGATGTAGCAGGCGTGTGGTACGGTTTGAGACGGACTACATGAACGACGTCAGTCAAAGGGCTAGTGGACGACGTCGGAGCATGAAGAGGTGTAATCTCGTAGGTCACGTCGGTCACCTGACGGAGAACTCGATAAGGGCCACTGTACTGACGTAGAAGTTTCTCAGAGAGACCGACATGGCGAGAAGGAGACCAAAGGAGGACGAGTGAGCCCGGCGGATAGTGTACTGGGCGATGCCGGCGGTCGTAAACTGACTTCTGGTAGGTCTGAGATGCGGTGAGCCGGTCTCGGGCGATTTCACGGGCCATAGTTGCTCGGGAGATGGCGTCACGTGCATACTCTGTGGTCGAGGCAGTAGAACTCGGTAGTAATGTATCCAATGGCAGCGCAGGATGCCGACCAAACAGAAGGTAGAAAGGAGAATAGCCGGTGGTATCATGCCGCGACGAATTATAAGCAAATGTTACATAAGGCAAGGCAACGTCCCAATCGCGGTGGTCGGGCGAGACATACATGGATAGCATATCGGTCAGAGTCCTGTTGAGGCGCTCGGTAAGCCCGTTCGTCTGGGGATGGTAAGCTGTAGTGAGCTTATGCTGCGTGCCACAGGACCGGAGGATATCGTCAACTACTCGGGACAAAAAGTAGCGGCCGCGGTCCGTCAGCAATTGGTGTGGAGCGCCGTGGTGAAGGATTACGTTCTGCAATAGGAAGTCGGCGACATCGGTTGCGCAACTTGTTGGTAACGCACGCGTGATAGCGTACCGGGTCGCATAGTCGGTCGCGACAGCAATCCAACGGTTGCCGGAGCAGGACGTCGGGAAAGGTCCGAGAAGTCGAGTCCAACACGGTAGAATGGTTCGAGAGGGACGTCAATAGGCTGTAGAAGGCCAGCAGGCAACGTTGATGGTCTCTTCCTGCGTTGACAGAGGTCGCAGGAGGCAACGTAACGCCGAACAGAGCGGTACAGACCAGGCCAAAAGAAGCGGCGTCGGACCCGATCGTATGTGCGGGAGACGCCGAGGTGGCCTGCGGTCGGTAGGTCGTGTAGTTCCGTTAGGACAGATGAACGGAGACGCTGGGGAACGACTAGCAGGAGCGGAGGTCCGTCAGGACGAAGGTGCGGCGGTATAGGACGCCATCCTGAATGACGAACAGTTGCAATGAAGGATCTCGGCTGGCACAGTTGAGGCGATCAATGAGAATACGCAAGGAAGAGTCTTGTCGCTGCTCGTCCGCGATGTTAACCAGATCGGAGATAGCGAAGAGGCACGGGCCGAGGTCGTTGTCTCCAGGATCAGGCGGCTCTACAGGGTGCCGAGACAGGCAGTCGGCGTCTTGATGGAGACGCCCTGACTTGTAATGAACAGTGTAAGAATACTATTGGAGGCGCAACGTCCAACGTCCGAGCCGGCCTGTGGGGTCTTTCAGTGAAGACAGCCAACAAAGGGCGTGGTGATCGGTCACTACGGAGAATGGACGGCCAAACAGGTACGGTCGGAACTTAGCTACGGCCCAAACAAGAGCTAGACACTCGCGCTCTGTAATTGAGTAATTTCGCTCAGCTGTAGAAAGGAGGCGGCTGGCATATGCAATAACGCGTTCTTGCCCTTGGTGACGTTGGGCTAGCACGGCGCCAATCCCATAACCACAGGCGTCTGTGCGAACTTCAGTCGGAGCCGACGGATCAAAATGGGCCAGAATAGGTGGGGAGGTGAGTAAGTCGACTAGCGAAGAAAAGGCCTCCTCTTGGGCAGGGCCCCAGGTAAAAGGGGTGTCTTTCTTTAGAAGGTCGGTCAGGGGGCGAGCGGTGCCGGCAAAATTTTTGATGAAACGGCGGAAGTACGAGCAGAGGCCGACGAAGCTGCGCACATCCGTAGACGACTGGGGAATAGGGAAGTCCTTGACGGCTTTAACTTTAACAGGATCCGGGCGGACACCAGAAGCGTCGACTAGATGTCCGAGAATGGTGAGTTGGCGGCGACCGAATAGACATTTCGACGAATTGAGCTGTAGCCCGGCTCGACGGAAGACAGAAAGAATTCTCGCCAGTCTTTCGAGGTGCGTGGTAAACGTGGGCGAAAAAACCACAACATCGTCGAGGTAACATAGACATGTGGACCATTTAAAGCCGCGAAGCAAGGAGTCCATCATTCTTTCGAAGGTAGCTGGCGCATTACAGAGACCGAATGGCATAACTTTAAACTGATATAAGCCGTCCGGTGTGACGAATGCCGTCTTTTCGCGGTCATTGTCATCAACAGAGATTTGCCAATACCCGGACCGAAGGTCAATTGAAGAGAAAAATGTGGCTCCGTGAAGGCAGTCCAAAGCATCGTCTATTCTTGGGAGTGGATAGACGTCTTTTTTTGTTATGTTGTTTAGGTGCCGGTAATCAACGCAAAAGCGCCAGCTGCCGTCCTTCTTTTTAACCAGCACAACTGGTGAGGCCCAAGGGCTCGACGAGGGCTCTATGATGTCTTTACTGAGCATCTTGTCCACCTCTTGCTGTATGATGGTGCGTTCTGTACTGGACACTCTGTAGGGTCGTCTGTGAATAGGAGCTGCGTCGCCGGTGTTGATGCGATGCGTGACCACAGATGTTCGAGCCAAAGGGCGGTCATCGAAGTCAAAGATGTCGCGAAAAGACGACAGAAGATACCGAAGGTCGTGAGCTTGCCCTGGTAAGAGGTCAGCAGCAATCATTTTTGCATATTCATCAGGTGGTGGGACGTCAGAGTCGCGGCAGTTCGACGAGGGTGGGACGCTTCTCACCGCCGATACGACGCATTCGGCAGCAGGGCACAGCGTGGCGAGCGACATACCTTGTGGGAGCGGCTGAACGTAAGAGGCAAAGTTGAGAACCGGAAGGGACGCTTGATTTGCCGACATGGTGACAACTGTATGCGCAAGGGCAACACTGCGTGTAAAGGGCACATCAGGAACCGGAGTAATGATGTAGTCACCATCGGGAACTGGCGGGACCGAGGAGAAACGGACATAAGTGGCGGCATCGGGGTCCAGGCGGACAAAGTCGGCGGTGCACAGTCGGTGAACAATTGGATCCGGTGGCTCTGAAGGAACAGGTAGAGCGAGTTGAACGATGCTTGTGGCGCAATCTATAAGGGCGGAATGGTCGGTGAGAAAGTCAAGGCCGAGAATGATGTCATGAGGGCAGTGTTCGAGGACAGTGAAGAGCACAGAAGTATGGCGGCCGGCTATTGAAACACGAGCAGTACACATTCCGACGACAATAGACATACCGCCATCTGCAACACGGACCACAGTTGAGGGGGCAAGAGTGAGCACTTTCCTTAGGCGACGGCGAAGACGAGCATTCATGACTGAGACGTGCGCTCCAGTGTCGATCAGAGCGGTAACAGGGACCCCGTCCACGTCGACGTTAAGGATGTTCCGATGAGCATGAAGAGTTAAAGGAGGGTTTTCTGGTCGGGTCGTCAGAGCAGCATCACCCCCAGACGCTGCAGCCATCAGTTTTCCGACCGGGAGCGGGCATATGGGGCCGGCGACGAAGGGCGGCGAGGTCGGGGCGATGGAGATCGACGGCGCTGAGGTGACGACGAACGGTTGGTAAGCGGGGTCTGAGCGTTGTGGCCAGAAGAGGTCGTTTCCGAGGGCGAGGGAGAGCGGCGGGAATATGCAGAACCCGGCGGGTAGCGGCTGTAGGTCGAGGACGGACGGCTTCGGCAGTGTCGAGATATGTGGCCAACTCGGGAGCAGTTAAAGCAGATGGGCCTGTCATCAGGTGTTCTCCATTCATCTGGATTGCGGCTGCGTCGAGGGTAGTATGCACGTTCAGAACCGAGCTCCGGGGACATGCGGCGAGCATATGGGGCACTAACTGAGCAAACAGGTTGAATCCCAAGATTGGCAAATTCTTTGCGAACGACAGCCTGTATAAGGGATACTGCTGGAGTACTGTCTGTTGCGGGTGGATGAAACGCAACGGGGGACATTGCCTCTACTTCTTGGCGCACAAGTCGTGTCAGGCTCTCAGATGTCGGCAGACGGCTCGGTGGAGTCGAGTCTACACAGGACGACGTCGCAGTCGTATTCGGCAACCGCGTGAACTGCGGAGAAATTCGGCGGCTCTTCGCTTGTTCGAACCGGCGGCATTCCTTGATGATTGCGTCAACCGTTCCGCAGTCCTTGTATACAAGAAGGTTAAAGGCGTCATCTGCGATGCCTTTGAGCACGTGACCTACTTTGTCGCACTCTGACATAGTGGCGTCGACTTTCATGCAGAGAGCTAATATGTCCTGAATGTATGATACATAGGACTCTGTGGACGTTTGTGCACGGCATGCGAGCTCCTTCTTCGCAGCGAGCTGACGCCCGAATGGCTTACCAAACAGGTCACAAAGCTTGCGCTTGCAGAGATCCCAGCTGGTGAGTTCATCCTCGTGGGTCTCGAACCATACCCTGGCAGTGCCCGTCAGGTAGAAGATGACGTTGGCCAACTTTAGGGTCGGGTCCCACCTGTTGTGTGTGCTCACGCGCTCGTACATTGCGAGCCAGTCCTCCACGTCGACGCCGTCCGTTCCTTTGAAGGTCCCAGGATCTCTCGGATGGGCAATGATGAACGCCGGGTTGGCGGACGCCGACGGAGCGGCCCCTTCACTGGTCATGGTTGAAGAGCCGGCGAGCTGACGACCGCTGCGAAGTTCCGTGCTTGCTGTGGCTGTACCCCGCACCTCACACCAATAATGTAACGTGAAGATGTGCACACCAAAAGGGAAAAATATATTTACAGGGAAACAGCTTACAGCCACGCAGCCGAACAACCGGGCACGCGAAGCCCAGCAGCAGAAACGCACTTCGTCCTCTTCGCGTTCCAAGCGCGAGCGCACCAAGCACGAGCGTTCCAAGCACAAGCACAACCGTAGCAATATATATATATATATATATATATATATATATATATATATATATATATATATATATATATATATATATATATATATATATATATATATATATCCCGCTTTCGAGTAAGGCTGTGGAAGTTAGTGCATTTATATAAAAAGATTCTCTTTTTGTCTTTAACCAGGTGAGAACTACAGGGACATGCTGGCTTATATTTTGAAGGCTTTTAGAAAACATCGTCGATAAAATGATAACTGATGCAGTGTTTGTTCTTAATATGCCGGAGGTGTACCAAACTCAACAGAGAAATGAATGACGTGTAGTCAATTACATTCACCCTTAATTTTGTAGTTAATCGACTGCTTTCTTAACGATAGCCTCCCGAGTAATTTAAGTAATATTTCTATAATAAACTGCTAGTAATAGGCTATGTTTTTTGAAAATATGTTGTAACCAACAGTAAAGATTTCAGAACCTCTACCTGAACCAAATGGTGGTTCTAGCGGAGATGCTTCCGTCGCGACAGAGAACGAACCCACCGGTAGCGGAGAAGCATCGCGCGCGATTAAATCCGAATCACAGTCGGATCACCGCTCTCTTCTACGACAGTTCTCCTCACTAGAGATATCACGTGACCGCTCTGTAGGAACAAACCACCCTATCAGGTGACGCCGCATCTTACCTCCCCCTGCACCGAATTCGGCGGCTTCCACACAGAGCATGGGAGCGTAGATTTGCTCAAGTAGGCGCGTAGAGTAAGGATTGTGTTTAAATAATTGCTACTGCTACAGTATCTTTTATTATCAGAAGGAAAGTTTGAGGACGACGTTGGCTTTTATTGTGAAAAAAACAAACAGCGCAAAGCTATAAGGTGGACGAAAAGACAGAGACACGGCGCTGTGTAAACGTCTCTTTTGCGCCTCGCCTTTTGTGCACTGTTAAGTTTACAATATAGTAAATTCAAGTTTGAGACTCAGCGCCGGTAAGGTTCTCTCCTAGATGGCCCTAGCAATGCAACCAAGAGATTAGGAGCATGAAAAATGACCGCCCTCTAAACAAGCATATGTCTGCCGACAGAGTGAAACTGCCCTGCGCTAAAGAGTTGGAAGGAACAAATATTTAATGCGCTTCCATGATGCATGTAATTTTCTTGTCTCTGGTAGCCATAGATATTCGGAGCCAACGTCAATGGCTGTAGTTTCAATATACCTTTCAAAAACTGGAGCGCATACTTACGCTTACCTTTAAGGGTATATTGTGACAGCTAATGGGTTATTGCCGATATATGCAGAGTTTGTTATCATTACATGCATAGGCCCGCGGGAGTCTTTGTACCACTTCTGGGGCAGTGGTGCAACGGTTAGGCGATGTGCCACTGCCGTGCGACGGTAGGTACGGCCATCTGTGGGGTTTGTGCGTACAGGGTGCTCGTGTGAGGAACCTATGGCAACCAATATTTAATTGCCACGTCCCATGGTGCTCAGTTTGCTCACAATTCGGTGGGCAGGTTGTGATGCCGCAACAAGGACACATGACATAGGTGGCCACCTACCTCCTCATTGCATATCTGGGGATCTTGCGTGGAGTTTTCGTTCACGGTCAGTGACGAGGTCGCCGACGACGATGCCGGATTTTCTGCGACACGCGCTCCTTAACGCTTTAGCTTGAAGACTATTTAGGTACGGGGTAATCATGGTCGTGTCTCCCTTCCAAGGAGAGAGATGAGAATATGAGTGCGGGTTGGCCTAAGACCTTTTTCCAAACATTTCACCCCAGAAGGGCCCAGAAGCACTCCGAGCTAAACCTTGTACCCAGCGCTACTGGCGATCAAACGTCCCATACTCTGGCCACTAGGCTACCACTTCGGTGCTCACTATATTTACCTAGGTATCCACACCTAGGATTCAATGGGTAGAAGCCATGGCCCGGCCTGGTGCTCGGCTTTCGTGGGAGCACGACTTGGGAAAGTAGCCTGCCCCTTAAAATCCCGCCACTGTGAGCGGCCCTCGTGTGAACCTCGTGCCACATGAGTGCTTCAGTAATTGGCTTACTGTCTACTTCTCAAACATCCTATTAAGCTCCTGTGTGGGCATAGCAGTCATAGGAATATCACACTCTGGGAAAAAATATCTTCATTACAGAACGGCCGTTGGACTTGTAGAACTGAAGTTTTGGAGGAAAAAAATGCGCTTAACGCAAGTCTCGCAAATTTTCCGCAGCCCACAACATTAAACCACATGAAACACGCACCTAAAACTTACTGTAATCAACAACGCCTAGGCAAACACAGGCGAAAAAGAACGGTAGCAGGTAGCATCAAAGTGGCGTGGGGCACCTTGCCGTATCACAGCTGGCAGTCGCAATTAAGCGAAATAAACAAAGCAAAAAATTTTCACCTGGCATGCTACCGCTGTTCTACATGAGCAGCTCGCTTTCTTTAGGGGTATAGGCTATTGGACTTTTAAGCCCCAGCGGTCGGCATGTGTGGGCATCACGTGATGACGCGTAAGGTATCCATACGTTGATAGACCGCCCTTCCCTCCAACCGACACATTGGCTTATTGTTCACTGCAGCTGCTTATCTCTACTTGAGGAAACATGGTAACTTAAAAATAACTTCTAAACACTTCCGCTTTTGAAAATGACAATGTCTAGCAAAATTACAAGCAATTAGGCTGCAGTAGTTTATTGTACTTTGAGTAAACGTGTGTTATCGCCATAAAAGTTTGACGGCAAATAACGCAACAGAAAACGACATCGTTAGTGTAATTGATCAGTTACTTTTTAGAAGCTGTAATTGGTTAATGTAATCAGTTACATTTGAGATGTAGCAGTTGTTATTGTAATCGGTTACATATTTTCGTTGACGTGTTGAAAAGTTTAATGAACTCTTAATTTAGCCACATCGTACTGTGTTGGGGCCACTCCTTCGCTCCCTCTTTTGTCTACGACGAAACTCCAACAAGATGGTTTAGGTGACATAACTTCCAATTTTAAACGTTGCAGCTAGTGGCCCAGTTTAACGAACGCTTTTTAGGTATATAAAAGAATAACATACACGAAGTAAGCGGCCGCCTAGGAAATAAAAGAACCTGCTAATATGAACATAAAATTGGGTTTGATTTGCAGGGAAGAATATAGCGAAAAACGTGCCGTACGTTTGAAAATGAAGACGAATATGCGTGTTTCAGAAATCATGAAAATCTAACGTGGGATGATGGGTGGTTTATAACAGTAACTGAGTGGAATCCAAGAGAACGCAAACGTAGCGGGGTGCGGCAGAATGTTAGGTGGACGGATGCGATTAAGAAGTTTGCGGCAATACAGTTGCCGCAGCTGGCAGAGCCCAGGGCACAGAAGTGGCGCTTGTCGTGCAGTGGGCGTAGTCAGGTTGATGATGATGATGGTGGTGGTTAGTAGTTTTTGGCCATAGGTATAGAGAGTATCGGTGTTGCTTGCTTTGCAGAGCGGAACTTCCGATTTTGCGGTCAGGGGGAGTGTCACCTGTATCACTAGGGTGTCTAAAAAATTTTTGACAGTATTGACAGAACTCAAGAGCCATAATGCGCATGCGCGCGTACCAGAAACAGCAAAGCCGCAATCTTAGTCACAGTATTTCGCGGCGCCGTTTGCACGACGGTCGCTTGATTTGGCGTGTTAAGTTATAATAGACAGAAGCTTCACGAGGGGTGGCGGATCGTGTGGTGCACATCGCCGGTATGAAGCCCTCCGTCGGGAGGAGTGAGGTTACAGCGGCGGCGTCGCTGCAGTTGTGACTCGAGCCTTCTTGCTTCAAGAGCTGAAGTGACCTTGAAAATGTGCTTGACCGTCACTTTCGCGCATTTTGTAAGCCGAACATCTCCACGAAATCTATTACAAGTTTATTTACAACCACAGCCAATGATTGCCCTTCCTGCCTCTGTCAGTTTTCATAGTGTCTATCCCGGCAGTGACCTACATCATAAAACTCCTTTTGCCTTTATTTCGTCGTCACCGTTGTAATTGTGTGAAAACAAAAGTCGCACGCTGGTTTCAATTTGTCGTTTCAAATAAATAAATATATAAATTTTTGTCAAAATTTCAGATGCTTACCAATAAGAAAGCTAGGCACTACAAGCCAGTTTTTCTGTTCGCAGTTAATAAAGCTGTGAAAAACCGGTGTATGGATTGTCTGGTGAAAAACTGGAGAAAACCGTGAAAATTTTGAAAGCACAACGTTTGGTTTAAATAATCATTAATTTAGCGACGATTAGGTTGATTTTCAAGCACGCTCCTGGGGCACAGCTATAGCTTTTGTTTTCAGAACAGCATATTTAATTTTCAGAGCTCCTATTGTGCGATACGCTATTTCAATACGATAGTGTTAAAGCGCCCATTCAGCGGAGTACCCGGCATAGTTGGCGCGTAGTTTATGGTGTGTGCGGAAAAGCCGGATTTGTCGAGATTGTTGTGACGTCAAACCTGGAGTCATCGAATTAAAAGAGGTTGAAACAGTCCAAAACTACTGATTAGAAGGCCGTAACATTACTAAAACGTCATTAGGACATGTAAATATATAGATTAAGTAAATTGCGATGAGTGTTCGGAATCGAACCCCTTACCATGGGCTGGAAGCTAGACGCGCTACCCCTAGGCCACGCAGGCACAATTATATAGCACAGTATTTAAACAGGGATGAAACGTTCTATCAAAATGCGCTATTTACAATGTCTGGCTGTAGACCACGCAGGCACCTTCGTACAGCTTGGTTAAACTGGTGCTTTATATGTATGTCACGTTGTCTTTCACATAATATCGAAACAGTGTCCCTGTGTGCGAGGGCAAGGGAAGCCGCTGGCGGGACCCATTAACGTTATGGCATTGTACCCTTAAAGGCGGAGCTGAGGTTCCCCGAGATTTTTCTCATGACTGGGAACAATGTCTTCACGGCTATAAAGCACTCTATTTTAACGCAATAGCGTTAGAGAGTTCGTGTCGCAGAAACTCCACAGTCGCCGTCGTCGACCATGAGAGAATTATCCTCAGAGAAGCAATCTAGGAGGTAGGTGGCACAGCTAGGTCACGTGACCTTGCGGCGCCATCAAAACCTACCCATCCAATTGTGAGATAACTGCTTTCCGCGGTAGGTGTCAGCTACATTAATGATTGGTCGCGAGAAGCTTCTGGTAAGAGGAGCCTGGGCACACAAGTCTCACCGGATGAGCACCTGCCATTGCAGGCCAGTGGCGCATCGCTTAAGCACTGCACCACTGGGCGACGAGTGGTATGAGGACTCCCAGGGACCTATGAATGTTAAGCAGAGATTGTATATGGGCATTAACGCATTAGCTCTCGTGCCATACCAATAAGGTGGAGCTTAAGTGTCCCCTCCATTTTTTTGTCTTCTCATACTGAGCAAGACGAAGGCAATATTCCAGTCCTAAAACGCACGTTGCTAAAAGGTATATACTGCCTATAGTAAAAAAACAGTGTCGAAGAGGGTAGCGGATAATATTTCAAATTTGCGGGCATTTTTAGCCATGTGTTTCATCAGAGAATGTAGTAGAAGCAGCGTGAGGTATGAGTACTGTAAAAAAGCATTGAGCGCTCAAGCGCTGTAAAATTCAAAATATGAGACTAAATGTTTACATAGTTCATAGCGCGCTATTTTACACCCACAGGAATAGCTGCAAAGATGGCTCTACCAAGTACCCCTAAGGTGTAGTTGTCCAGGTCCGCGCTACAATTCAAGTGCCTTTTTTAGAGTTGCAACGGCACGTAAAAGGCAATTGTGGAGTTTTAGTCTTCGCAAAATATATGCAAACGCACGCTCACCTACAACTATAATACGGCCACATGTGAACAGTACAACTTTTGGCCTCCCCAGTAGTCTTTCTCGGCAGGAGGAGGTATCCGTGCGCCGAATTTGGGCAGGGGCGGCTCTGACATCATCTGTCCGTCATCGATGGCGTGCAAAAGTTCTGCCAGCAACTCACAGGTGCCCTCGCTGTGGCGCGGCACCGGACATTTGTGATGTGCGGTACTTGTTGTGGACGTGCCCAGTGACCGCTGCTATTAGAACACGGCTCCTCAGGGAGGTGGGCCTGCGGTGGAAGCACGAATGTGACTTTGTGATGTGGACTATGAACAATAATTTCATCGGCAACCTCTGCGACGACCTCAGCGCAGCGGGTCTTTACTTCTTTTAACCTTCTATCTCCCGCATTCCTTCCCCTTTTTTCAACTTATGCCTCATGGCACACGCTTTTCCAAAAAAAAAAACTTTTGTCCTGCCTCGCAGAGGAAGGGGAGGAGGAGGAAGAAGAAAAGCAGGGAGACCTCCCAGATTAGGTTCGATGTGCTCTATTGGGGGCCCTTCTTCCTTTCGAGAAAAATCAAGATTGACCGTCTTCCGTTTGGCGAGGCGCATGAGACCGTGCATACGAAGCCACGTGCCCCACAGGCCCAGCATACATGTTGCGAAACAACGTGTGGTGACGAAAACAGCAGTTTTTCGCACGTATATCGCTCATTGCACCCAGGCAGCCGCCGACCAGGCCACAGCTCTCAAGGCACACCACGACGGCGGTGGGGTAGCACAAGTGCTTGTGGAATAGGTCTATTAGGGGCAATTATAAATCTCAGTGCGTTTTAAAAGCATGGCTTGAGGCATTTTTATACTGATTCTATTAACAGCATCTAAGGAATAAGTTATATTTAATCATAATCTACGTGACTACGCCCATTGCAGGGCAAAGGCGTCTCCCATATATTTCCAATTAACCCTGTCCTTTGCCAGTTGCGGCTACCGCATCCCCGCAAACTTCTTAATCTTATCCGCCAAATCCTGTTCTGCACCCCCCCCCCCCCCCCGCTGCGCTTGCCTTCTCTTGTGATCCAGTCCGTTACCTTGAAGGACCAGCGGTGTCTTGCCTTCCCATTACATGCCCTGCTTAAGCCCAATTCTTTCTCTTGATTTCGACGAGGAGATAATTAACCCGCGGTTGTTTCTTGACCGACTCTGCTCTCTTTCTGTTTCTTAATGTTCCACCTCTAATTTTCTTTTTGCATAGTTCTCTGCGTTATCCTTAAATTGAAACTTTTTCGTTATCCTCCAGGTCTCTGTCGCATAGGTGTGTACCGGTAAGATACAGCTATTGTATATTTTTCTCTTGAGAGATAAAGGTAAACTGCCATTCATGATCTGGGAGAACCTGCCAAATGTGCTCCTCCCAATTCTTATTCTTCTAGCAATTTGGTTCTCGTGGTTCGGATTTCCGGTAACTACCTAAGTTGACGTATTTCCTTACCACTTGCAGCACCTCGCTACCAATTGTAAACTTCTGTTTTCAACAGAGATTGTTGAACATTACTTTGTTTTTCTGCATGTTAAATTTTCGACCCCCCGTTCTGCTCTGCCTATTTTGCTCAGTGATCAAGCTTTAAAGTTATTCTCCTGAGAAACTGCTCAAGACAATGCCATCAGCAAATCGCAGATTACTAAGGTTAGAGTTTCAATACCTCTAGTGTCGTGGGCAATGAAGCTCATTAGGCGATATTTAAATTGCACACAATTTTAGCGCCGAGCATTTTAGGTATACGTAAGGTAGCCGAAAATACATTATATAACTAAATTAACCCATATTGGCCACAAACTCCGCTAGACGCGTTTAAGGTTATTGAGTTGGTTGGTGATTTCATGGCCGTTAGCTATCCGCCAAAAGTTTTGGAGGAACATTAAAAGTATGCAAGGTATTAGCTGCGAAAAAATATTTATTTGAGCATTTTGTACTAGCTACGTAAGCTCATATGTTATGCACTGTCTCTCCGTTGGGCCAAAGAGCCTCTCACCCCGTCATTCGGAATTATATAATAATTTCTTCGTGTATGATAATCATCCCTTGAAGACTTTACATCCCGCCTTGTAAGGATTCAAGGTGCTAACACTGTTAGAAACGCAATCTTAAATTGGGTTGGTAATAAAATTAGAAATGATCCCCTGAGTGTTGATGTTACAGTCGTAGCAGCGCTTCTTCTGGGAATGCGACAAAAGTGAACAAAAAAGTTAACTTCTCGCTCAGTTCAAGGAAGAACGATATTGGAGGTCCTTCGATACTGGCAAAGTATGGACTTGTGGTTAGAATCAAATTTCAGGCATTTGCGCTTTAAGTGAATTGCTGGTAGGATTAGTAAACTGCTCTGAAAAGCAGGAACTGAAAGAAAGGTCTAAGAGTCAGTATTTTGGGAGGAAAGTGGTGAGACAAAACGTTTCATGCCCCAGGAAACATTAGCGAACCTATTGTCGCCTGGAAGAAATGCTGAGGGAATCAGATTACGTCTTGATCCTGCCTTAAGGACAGCTTGCAGCCCGAAAACTAAAGTAAGCAATTACTCTTGCTGGCGATAGCACACATTAAAATTATTCTTTTTCTCCTAGTTCTAGTTATGCAAGTAGACCACAGTTCAAAGTAAGCTTGTGAGTAAATTAACGGTAAAAAGGGATGAGATTTTGGCACCTCAGTGAATACATCGCCGCCGACAGAAGGTGAGTGATCGCAGCCATAAAGCGTAAAGTAGGTTCGAGTGTTTTATGTTTTTGAACATTAAATATTAGGTAAGGAGCAGGACTTAGTAAGTGGAACAATCTCGACGTCATAACTGATGATAACATCGAGAAGCAAGGCGCGTTTGTTAACTCTGCTCCTAGCGGTATAAAGAAGAAGGAATACACATGTGCCGAGCCCACCGAAACACAGCCAGAGGCCATCATCATCATCATCATCACATTCCGGGGCAGCAGTCCTTTGTAAAGCGGCGACATGAGGACGCTTTGGCTAAGTTTCTCAAGTTATTTCGACAAACCTTAACAGAGAACCTCATCATCACCTCCTCTGCTCTGCAATGTACAAAACATGGAGCAATTTCCTTATATCTTAAAATGTCCTGTAATGATTTTGGCAGAGCTTCAGTGAATTCTATAAGCTTCTGTTCTTGCGGAAAGTGCAATCGCAGGAAATAACTGTTTATTAAAAAATAATTTGTCGATTTAGCTGACTGCATACGAGATAACAGGAATTTTTGCCTAAAACTGCTATTGCTGCGAAAAATTTCAAGCGCAAGTGGTGACAAATAAATACAAGTGCAACAGGTGAGTCCAAAAAGTTTGCATGTGATCATACTAGCGCAGAGGAGACAAAAGCCTAGGGAGCACTTCTTCTCTTCTGCTGTGATTCACTCGAATCAGGAATAGCGTAAAAGATTATTTTTTTTTTCAAGCGATGTTTATTGCCTCCGGGCATAAAGGTTATGAGAGATGAGTAAGATGCTTAAATAAATGAAAAAAGGTGGGCTGATCTAATGAAATCAGGTAGTGAATGATGATATGGACCCTGTGTCCAGGAAATATAGGAATCCGGATTGTCTGTTGAGAGACCCACCGCCGCCAGGTGCCAAATTCTTGTCGGCTTCATCGCCGGGCAAACCCATAAAAGGTGGTAGATATCAGCCTCACAGTCTGTGATCTTGCTGACCAGACACACCGGGCGGGGATATAAATCTTGGAAATGCGGCCACTTGCGTGTCGCAGCTGGAGTTAGGGCAACCCCGACCCGTATCCTCCGAAGCGCAACCTCCTCTGCACGGGTAACACCACGGGGGAGGGTTACCGCACACGGAGGGATTAGAGCACGTGTGCGGCGCCGGAGGTGTTCCTTTCTTGTTAAAAGGAGGGTGGTGTCATCCAGAGTGAGAACTCGAGGCAAAGACGAGGTTGGGGTCGAAAGGCGGGTCACAGAATCTGCGCGGCTTTGTACTCTCAGGAGGTCACGTGGGACCCACTCAATACGGATTTGCTGCGGGATGCGTGCCGCTAGACGAAGGATGTCTCGGAAGATTTATGGGGCGCGACTGACTCGTCGTAGTAGCCGTTTGACGTGGAGGGCGTCAATGCGAATGACAATGCGGGCCATAGGTACCATGGGAACGGCGGCCACAGACCAAAGTGCCTCTTGAACCGCAAGCATCTCCGCACAGAAGGAAGAAGGAAGTTCTGAGAGGCGAAACCTTGACGTTTTGTTCAGGGCAAGCTTGCAAGGACAGTAAACTGCCGTTGCAGTTTCGCAGGCCTGGATGCTTGCGTCAACGTACATAACGATAAAACCATGTGGCAGATTGGCGTCTTGCTCTGTAATTCGGTCGCGAAACGACGATGCCGCGCGGGTACATGATGGCCAACGTAGGTCAGTTGGTTTGTTGTCGCTTAGCTGCACAAAACGCCAGGGAGGAAGAACTGGCGGGACGGCTGTAGAATGGAGTGCGATGAAGAATATGCCCCGAGTGCACACGTTGTGTGTGTAAGGTTTGACTTTAGGCGGCGAGCATCGCGTCTTTGCTGCATCAGCTGATCTAGTGTATTCAGCTGCGCATTTTCTTGGAGCGCCACGATCGAGGTAATGCGTGGAAGGCAAGTGATGACCCTCATTGCCTCTCGATTAACAGCTTCTGGACAATCCCATTGAGCCCTCGTCAAATGCTGGAATTGGACTTGGTAAACGAGGCGCGGTTGCACAACCGCCCGCACAAACTGTCGTGCAACATGAGAGCGGGCTCCGCCTGTTTTAGGAGCAATGCGTCTGATCGGACCCAACGCCTGAATTGCTTGCTTTTTTGCCCGAGAAAGCGCAGCAGTACCTGTTCCTGACTAGTGTATTGTCAAGCCCAAGATTTTTACCGTCGAACTTTCTTGAATTGGAGTTCCGGATAGATGGAGACGAACTGGTGTTGCAGCCAGTTTACGACGCCCCCAGCGGTTGGCAACTGACACGAACGTGGTTTTGCTCACTGAAAGTTGCAGGCCAATTGAAGAAGCAAAAGCCGACGTAATATTGTAGGCCTGCTGCTTGAGTCATCAGGTCGTTGTGAGTGTTCCACACCGTTATGTCATCAACACACAACAAGAACTTAATCTCAGAGACATCATATAAGCGCCAAGCAAGGCGTATAAAAGCAATATTAAATAATGTTGGCGGTAACACCGATCCCTGGGGAACGCCGCGAAGAGGCACAAATAATCCGACGGCCTCACCACTGAGGCGTATGGCAGCAATAAAGATCATTTTAAATCAAAAAAATTTATACAAAAAAAATTGGTTAATCTACGCACATTTTCAGTACAAAACGGCGCTCTTTTTGCCACATTGAGCCTTAATAAGGAGGTGAAGAAAGAATGCAGCTTTTTCTTGTTGTATTTCCTTATTTCTACCTAAATACTACTAAGGAGGTAAAGATAAAGGCTGAAGAAGCATGGCTTCAGAAGAACTCGATCTTATTTTTTGTTACGTGGCTTGTGGACTGAAAGCAGCATCTCAAACACGAGAATTTTTGGTAAGAATAGGATGCGCCAACCACATAAACGTTATTCCAGAAGTATAGTCATGTATAACCTTCATACAGGCTGTTTCAAGTGTGTCATAAATATAAAATAACGTTTTTGAGATCGACAAGCGCTTTCTTGCGGCACAGCATTGTCAATGGTGCCGCGCATCAGATTGTAGCTGACATGCTAACTATCAGACTGGTAACTCCTGTGGAATAGTTAATATTTTACTATAACTGTTGATCTCTTATTTGCTGAGAGCCTTGTTCCCACCGTAAGTAGTGTTCATATGATCTTTTAAAACTTTAAAAATGACATTCTGCTTACCACTGCAGCACAATGAATTTGGAGGCCGCACATGGTCGAAGCGAAACAGTGGGGCCAGAAAGAGCGAAAAGGCAGAGAGCCATAAATTTAATTCGCTGATTGGTCGAGACAGCAATGACACCACTGGGTAACGTGTCATGGCCGAGCGGTGATTGAGCGATTGGGTGTATGACCTCATGAAACCACATGAAAGAGCAGAGTGGGAAGGTGCGCTGGCAGGTGGAAGTTGGCAGATAACATGAGTGAGTGCTCTTTGGTTGCTGCGGTGTGTGAAGTCATGAGACCGTTTAGCATGGCCGAGTTTGCAGATGCACTGACAGTTGAAGTTACTCTCCTCTCGTTACATGGTGAACCGTGGAGGCAAGACTCGGCGACAGTTGACAGGTGGGCTTGATTGTGTGCAAACGTGTCTAACAACTCCGCGTATCCGGTTACAACGGAGACAGAACCAACGCCGCGTGCGGCTACCGTAGTGAAAAATACCGGCAAATGGAGAGGGGACCATGGAAGTACGTTGCTGAAAATGGAGTATCGGCGGAAACACAGGCTGCACGCATGCGGCGAGAAATAAGGAGAGAGGAGGGGAAGAATGCTGAGCAGCCTTGAATTGCTATCGCATTCTCAATACGTACTGTAATAAGTTCCCTGAAAATTTTGTAGCGATAGCAACATTATTCTAGCATTTCGAGCCTTCAGCGTGGCCACCCCGTGGCCTCCTGTGGTCCCGTGGCGGCGCCGTGGATGGTCATGTGGTGCGGAGCAGCTGCCGGCCGCGCGGCGCGCCGGAGAAACCGAGTGGGGGAGGAGTGGAGAGAGGGAGAGGGGCAATCTACGTCCAGGGACGAAGATGAAGATAGAACGCCCAGGGATACGCCGCGGCGAAAAACTGGCTTTGCAATTCGACTGAGCGATTTCCACTCGGCAAGGTGTAGCTACCGCGTCACTCCTGGTTTAACCAGAGTTAACCACAGCCATTTTTTAGTATGGGTTTAGGCTAAACATCACACAAGATAAATTTACTACACTTGCCATATGACCTAAAGCAACCTATTCACGAGACTGGCCTGTGCCAATGCCTGACAGCCAGCAAAGCCTGGGCCGACCTGGACAGCGTTCGCATAAGAAAGCATCGGGTAAAGACGACAAATGCGCAGCCTCCGCGTAATGCACCGCATCGTTGAGGTACGAGGGCACTCGGCTAACCCTAGGACTGAGAATGCTCGCACACTTTCCTCAGAGCAGTGGGAAAAGGCATTTTCTGTGGGGGAAAAGGAATTCTGCTTCTCCGAGTACTAACGCGGGCACCAAATGCGCCGCCACGTTTACAACTCACCATACCGCTTTCTCTCTATCGACAGGAACCTGTTCTGTCCGAGCAGCCAAAGCCATACATCATCTAGTGAATGTAAAAAACGAAAAGAAAGCGGCCGCATAAACATGGGCCAAACGTCACGCTTTCAACCACGCACGCCGTCTCCGTGCGAGACGGTCCATGAATGTGCAAGCACCGTCCACCTCGGGTATGCACAACCATAACGCCGCTTCCTTATGTATCTGCCCCTTACTTTTTATGGCCGCCACTTGCAGCATGTTCGCCATGCGCCAGAGATTGAAAATGAGGTGTGTGTTTCTGACAGAATGGCTTCGAAGGCAAAGAATTTAATACAGCTTCTTCTCTCTTGCTTTCTTTAAAGTTATAAAGCAGCCAAAAATTAACTTCCATTTATTTAGGGGGGGGGGGGGGGGGGGGGCATGGGGACGCTCTACGGTGCCGAGGCAATTTACGCCGGGAAAGGTCAGCCGTTAACTTATCGCTAATAAGCTATATAAACATAATGACTGTAGGTGTTACGCCACCACAAGGTAAACTTCGTTAACGTATGCCGCCGTTTCTGTAACCATGGCTCATGTGATTTTTTTTCACAAATTCTCAGTGGACAAGTTCCGAAGAATGCAAACTACAGTAGATTAATTTCGAGGGACCGGTTTCTCTGTCCAAAAGAGAAAACTGAATAATAATGGATGGAGGTAGAAGGAAGGAAAAAAGTTCGTTGCAGTCACATAGATAGCTTTTAACTGCGGGAAGGCGAAAGCCGTTTGCGACTCATTGCACTGATTTGAATTTGCGCGCTTGAATTCATTTCATGACAGGAGAAGAGCTGCTGGCGCGAGCGTGCCAGAGAGGTAACGTGACATCACGAAGTCACGTAACCTAGTTCGTTAGGTCACATGACCTAGGTGACGTAAACAAAAATGTAACAGAGGGACGCGAGTATGAGCCATTAAATGCTATCGCCTTAATAAAGCGGGTGTTAGTACTAAACTTATGCATTCCAGGATCTAAACAGT